>NW_026645529.1:0-282075 GCF_949987535.1 Balaenoptera acutorostrata
CATGACCGTTTCATCACAATGCGCCAGAATTCTTGTCATCACAATGTTCCATGACCGTGTCATCACAATGCTCCATAATTCTTGTCATCACAATGTTCCATGACCGTGTCATCACAATGCTCCAGAATTCTTGTCATCACAATGTTCCATGACCGTGTCATCACAATGCTCCATAATTCTTGTCATCACAATGTTCCATTACCGTGTCATCACAATGCTCCATAATTCTTGTCATCACAATGTTCCATGACCGTGTCATCACAATGCTCCAGAATTCTTGTCATCACAATGTTCCATGACCGTGTCATCACAATGCTCCATAATTCTTGTCATCACAATGTTCCATGACCGTGTCATCACAATGCTCCAGAATTCTTGTCATCACAATGTTCCATGACCGTGTCATCACAATGCTCCATGGCCCTTGTCATCACAATGCTCCAGAATTCTTGTCATCACAATGTTCCATGACCGTGTCATCACAATGCTCCATGGCCCTGGTCATCACAATGCTCCAGATTGCTTGTCATCACAAAGTTCCATGACCGTGTCATCACAATGCACCATGGCCCTTGTCATCAGAATGCTCCAGAATTCTTGTCATCACAATGTTCCATGACGGTGTCATCACAATGCTCCATGGTCCTTGTCATCACAATGCTCCAGAATTCTTGTCATCACAATGTTCCATGACCGTGTCATCACAATGCTCCAAGGCCCTTTTCATCACAATGCTCCAGATTTCTTGTCATCACAATGTTCCAAGACCGTGTCATCACAATGCTCCAGAATTCTTGTCATCACAATGTTCCATGACTGTGTCATCACAATGCTCCAGAATTCTTGTCATCACAGTGTTCCATGACCGTGTCATCACAATATTCCCTGACCATGTCATCACAATTCTCCAGAATTCTTTTCATCACAATGCTCCAGAATTCTTGTCATCACAATGTTCCATGACCGTGTCATCACAATGCTCCAGAATTCTTGTCATCATAATGCTCCAGAATTTTTGTCATCACAATATTCCATGATCGTGTCATCACAATGCTCCATGGCCCTTGTAATCACAATGTTCCAGAATTCTTGTCATCACAAGGTTCCATGACCGTGTCATCACAATGCTCCATAATTCTTGTCATCAAAATGTTCCATGACCGTGTCATCACAATGTTCCCTGACCATGTCATCACAATGCTCCAGAATTCTTGTCATCACAATGCTCCAGAATTCTTGTCATCACAATGTTCCATGACCGTGTCATCACAATGCTCCAGAATTCTTGTCATCACAGTGCTCCAGAATTCTTGTCATCACAATGTTCCATGACCGTGTCATCACAATGCTCCATAATTCTTGTCATCACAATGTTCCATGACCGTGTCATCACAATGCTACATGACCCTGGTCATCACAGTTCTCCATGACCTTTGTCATCACAATGCTCTATATAGTTTTTCATGACAATTCTAAATGACCACTTTAATCATTTTGCTTGGTGACCATTTTCATCACATTTCTCTATTGTCATTACAATTCCCCATGTCCCCATTCTTCACAATGCTCCATGATGCCTGTCATCACAATGCTCAATGGCTTTTGTTATCACAATGCTCCAGGACCAGTTTCATCACAATACTCCATCCCCCTTGTCATCACGGTGCACAATGAAACCTCTCATTACAATGCTCCATGACACTTGTCATCACAATGCTCCATGGCCCTTGTCTTCACAATGCTCCAGAATTCTTGTCATCACAATGCTCCAGAATTCTTGTCATCACAATATTCCATGACCGTGTCATCACAATGCTCCAGAATTCTTGTCATCACAGTGCTCCAGAATTCTTGTCATCACAATGTTCCATGACCGTGTCATCACAATGCTCCATAATTCTTGTCATCACAATGTTCCATGACCGTGTCATCACAATGCTACATGACCCTGGTCATCACAGTTCTCCATGACCTTTGTCATCACAATGCTCTATATAGTTTTTCATGACAATTCTAAATGACCACTTTAATCATTTTGCTTGCTGACCATTTTCATCACATTTCTCTATTGTCATTACAATTCCCCATGTCCCCATTCTTCACAATGCTCCATGATGCCTGTCATCACAATGCTCAATGGCTTTTGTTATCACAATGCTCCAGGACCAGTTTCTTCACAATACTCCATCCCCCTTGTCATCACGGTGCACAATGAAACCTCTCATTACAATGCTCCATGACACTTGTCATCACAATGCTCCATGGCCCTTGTCTTCACAATGCTCCAGAATTCTTGTCATCACCATGTTCCATGACCACGTCATCACAATTCTCCATGGCCCTTGTCATCACAATGCTCCATGGCCCTTGTCATCACAATGCGCCAGAATTCTTGTCATCACAATGTTCCATGACCGTGTCATCACAATGCTCCATAATTCTTGTCATCACAATGTTCCATGACCGTGTCATCACAATGCTCCAGAATTCTTGTCATCATAATGCTCCAGAATTTTTGTCATCACAATATTCCATGACCGTGTCATCACAATGCTCCATGGCCCTTGTAATCACAATGTTCCAGAATTCTTGTCATCACAAGGTTCCATGACCGTGTCATCACAATGCTCCATAATTCTTGTCATCAAAATGTTCCATGACCGTGTCATCACAATGTTCCCTGACCATGTCATCACAATGCTCCAGAATTCTTGTCATCACAATGCTCCAGAATTCTTGTCATCACAATGTTCCATGACCGTGTCATCACAATGCTCCAGAATTCTTGTCATCACAGTGCTCCAGAATTCTTGTCATCACAATGTTCCATGACCGTGTCATCACAATGCTCCATAATTCTTGTCATCACAATGTTCCATGACCGTGTCATCACAATGCTACATGACCCTGGTCATCACAGTTCTCCATGACCTTTGTCATCACAATGCTCTATATAGTTTTTCATGACAATTCTAAATGACCACTTTAATCATTTTGCTTGGTGACCATTTTCATCACATTTCTCTATTGTCATTACAATTCCCCATGTCCCCATTCTTCACAATGCTCCATGATGCCTGTCATCACAATGCTCAATGGCTTTTGTTATCACAATGCTCCAGGACCAGTTTCATCACAATACTCCATCCCCCTTGTCATCACGGTGCACAATGAAACCTCTCATTACAATGCTCCATGACACTTGTCATCACAATGCTCCATGGCCCTTGTCTTCACAATGCTCCAGAATTCTTGTCATCACCATGTTCCATGACCACGTCATCACAATTCTCCATGGCCCTTGTCATCACAATGCTCCATGGCCCTTGTCTTCACAATGCTCCAGAATTCTTGTCATCACAATATTCCATGACCGTGTCATCACAATGCTCCAGAATTCTTGTCATCACAATGCTCCAGAATTCTTGTCATCACAATGTTCCATGACCGTGTCATCACAATGCTCCATGGCCCTGGTCATCACAATGCTCCAGATTGCTTGTCATCACAAAGTTCCATGACCGTGTCATGACAATGCACCATGCCCTTGTCATCACGATGCTCCAGAATTCTTGTCATCACAATGTTCCATGACCGTGTCATCACAATGCTCCATAATTCTTGTCATCACAATGTTCCATGACCGTGTCATCACAATGCTCCAGAATTCTTGTCATCACAATGTTCCATGACCATGTCATCACAATGCTCCATGGCCCTTGTCATCACAATGCTCCAGAATTCTTGTCATCACAATGTTCCATGACCGTGTCATCATAATGCTCCATAATTCTTGTCATCACAATGTTCCATGACCGTGTCATCACAATGCTACATGACCCTGGTCATCACATTTCTCCATGACCTTTGTCATCACAATGCTCTATATAGTTTTTCATGACAATTCTAAATGACCACTTTAATCATTTTGCTTGCTGACCATTTTCATCACATTCCTCTATTGCCATTACAATTCCCCATGTCCCCATTCTTCACAATGCTCCATGATGCCTGTCATCACAATGCTCAATGGCTTTTGTTATCACAATGCTCCAGGACCAGTTTCATCACAATACTCCATCCCCCTTGTCATCACGGTGCACAATGAAACCTCTCATTACAATGCTCCATGACACTTGTCATCACAATGCTCCATGGCCCTTGTCTTCACAATGCTCCAGAATTCTTGTCATCACCATGTTCCATGACCACGTCATCACAATTCTCCATGGCCCTTGTCATCACAATGCTCCATGGCCCTTGTCATCACAATGCGCCAGAATTATTGTCATCACAATGTTCCATGACCGTGTCATCACAATGCTCCATAATTCTTGTCATCACAATGTTCCATGACCGTGTCATCACAATGCTCCAGAATTCTTGTCATCACAATGTTCCATGACCGTGTCATCACAATGCTCCATAATTCTTGTCATCACAATGTTCCATGACCGTGTCATCACAATGCTCCAGAATTCTTGTCATCACAATGTTCCATGACCATGTCATCACAATGCACCATGACCCTTGTCACCACAATGCTCCAGAATTCTTGTCATCACAATGTTCCATGACCGTGTCATCACAATGCTCCATGGCCCTGGTCATCACAATGCTCCAGATTGCTTGTCATCACAAAGTTCCATGACCGTGTCATCACAATGCACCATGGCCCTTGTCATCAGAATGCTCCAGAATTCTTGTCATCACAATGTTCCATGACGGTGTCATCACAATGCTCCATGGTCCTTGTCATCACAATGCTCCAGAATTCTTGTCATCACAATGTTCCATGACCGTGTCATCACAATGCTCCATGGCCCTTTTCATCACAATGCTCCAGATTTCTTGTCATCACAATGTTCCAAGACCGTGTCATCACAATGCTCCAGAATTCTTGTCATCACAATGTTCCATGACTGTGTCATCACAATGCTCCAGAATTCTTGTCATCACAGTGTTCCATGACCGTGTCATCACAATATTCCCTGACCATGTCATCACAATTCTCCAGAATTCTTGTCATCACAATGCTCCAGAATTCTTGTCATCACAATGTTCCATGACCGTGTCATCACAATGCTCCAGAATTCTTGTCATCATAATGCTCCAGAATTTTTGTCATCACAATATTCCATGACCGTGTCATCACAATGCTCCATGGCCCTTGTAATCACAATGTTCCAGAATTCTTGTCATCACAAGGTTCCATGACCGTGTCATCACAATGCTCCATAATTCTTGTCATCAAAATGTTCCATGACCGTGTCATCACAATGTTCCCTGACCATGTCATCACAATGCTCCAGAATTCTTGTCATCACAATGCTCCAGAATTCTTGTCATCACAATGTTCCATGACCGTGTCATCACAATGCTCCAGAATTCTTGTCATCACAATGTTCCATGACCGTGTCATCACAATGCTACATGACCCTGGTCATCACAGTTCTCCATGACCTTTGTCATCACAATGCTCTATATAGTTTTTCATGACAATTCTAAATGACCACTTTAATCATTTTGCTTGGTGACCATTTTCATCACATTTCTCTATTGTCATTACAATTCCCCATGTCCCCATTCTTCACAATGCTCCATGATGCCTGTCATCACAATGCTCAATGGCTTTTGTTATCACAATGCTCCAGGACCAGTTTCATCACAATACTCCATCCCCCTTGTCATCACGGTGCACAATGAAACCTCTCATTACAATGCTCCATGACACTTGTCATCACAATGCTCCATGGCCCTTGTCTTCACAATGCTCCAGAATTCTTGTCATCACCATGTTCCATGACCATGTCATCACAATTCTCCATGGCCCTTGTCATCACAATGCTCCATGGCCCTTGTCATCACAATGCGCCAGAATTCTTGTCATCACAATGTTCCATGACCGTGTCATCACAATGCTCCATAATTCTTGTCATCACAATGTTCCATGACCGTGTCATCACAATGCTCCAGAATTCTTGTCATCACAATGTTCCATGACCGTGTCATCACAATGCTCCATAATTCTTGTCATCACAATGTTCCATGACCGTGTCATCACAATGCTCCAGAATTCTTGTCATCACAATGTTCCATGACCATGTCATCACAATGCACCATGACCCTTGTCACCACAATGCTCCAGAATTCTTGTCATCACAATGTTCCATGACCGTGTCATCACAATGCTCCAGAATTCTTGTCATCACAATGTTCCATGACCGTGTCATCACAATGCTCCATAATTCTTGTCATCACAATGTTCCATGACCGTGTCATCACAATGCTCCATGGCCCTTTTCATCACAATGCTCCAGAATTCTTGTCATCACAATGTTCCATGACCGTGTCATCACAATGCTCCAGAATTCTTGTCATCACAATGTTCCATGACCATGTCATCACAATGCTCCATGCCCTTGTCATCACAATGCTCCAGAATTCTTGTCATCACAATGTTCCAAGACCGTGTCATCACAATGCTCCATAATTCTTGTCATCACAATGTTCCATGACCGTGTCATCACAATGCTACATGACCCTGGTCATCACAGTTCTCCATGACCTTTGTCATCACAATGCTCTATATAGTTTTTCATGACAATTCTAAATGACCACTTTAATCATTTTGCTTGCTGACCATTTTCATCACATTTCTCTATTGTCATTACAATTCCCCATGTCCCCATTCTTCACAATGCTCCATGATGCCTGTCATCACAATGCTCAATGGCTTTTGTTATCACAATGCTCCAGGACCAGTTTCATCACAATACTCCATCCCCCTTGTCATCACGGTGCACAATGAAACCTCTCATTACAATGCTCCATGACACTTGTCATCACAATGCTCCATGGCCCTTGTCATCACAATGCTCCAGAATTCTTGTCATCACAATGTTCCATGACCGTGTCATCACAATGCTCCATGGCCCTTGTCATCACAATGCTCCAGAATTCTTGTCATCACAATGTTCCATGACCGTGTCATCACAATGCTCCATAATTCTTGTCATCACAATGTTCCATGACCGTGTCATCACAATGCTCCATAATTCGTGTCATCACAATGTTCCATGACCGTGTCATCACAATGCTCCATAATTCTTGTCATCACAATGTTCCATGAACGTGTCATCACAATGCTCCATAATTCTTGTCATCACAATATTCCATGACCGTGTCATCACAATGCTCCATGGCCCTTGTCATCACAATGCTCCAGAATTCTTGTCATCACAATGTTCCATGACCATGTCATCACAATTCTCCATGGCACTTGAAATCACAATGCTCCAGAATTCTTGTCATCACAATGTTCCATGACCGTGTCATCACAATGCTCCATGGCCCTTGTCATCACAATGCTCCAGAATTCTTGTCATCACAATGTTCCATGACCGTGTCATCACAATGCTCCATGGCCCTGGTCATCACAATGCTCCAGATTGCTTGTCATCACAAAGTTCCATGACCGTGTCATCACAATGCACCATGGCCCTTGTCATCAGAACGCTCGAGAATTCTTGTCATCACAATGTTCCATGACCGTGTCATCACAATTCTCCATGGTCCTTGTCATCACAATGCTCCAGAATTCTTGTCATCACAATGTTCCATGACCGTGTCATCACAATGCTCCATGGCCCTTTTCATCACAATGCTCCAGATTTCTTGTCATCACAATGTTCCATGACCGTGTCATCACAATGCTCCAGAATTCTTGTCATCACAATGTTCCATGACTGTGTCATCACAATGCTCCAGAATTCTTGTCATCACAGTGTTCCATGACCGTGTCATCACAATGCTCCATGGCCCTTGTAATCACAATGCTCCAGAATTCTTGTCATCACAAGGTTCCATGACCGTGTCATCACAATGCTCCATAATTCTTGTCATCAAAATGTTCCATGACCGTGTCATCACAATGTTCCCTGACCATGTCATCACAATGCTCCAGAATTCTTGTCATCACAATGCTCCAGAATTCTTGTCATCACAATGTTCCATGACCGTGTCATCACAATGCTCCAGAATTCTTGTCATCACAATGCTCCAGAATTCTTGTCATCACAATGTTCCATGACCGTGTCATCACAATGCTCCATAATTCTTGTCATCACAATGTTCCATGACCGTGTCATCACAATGCTACATGACCCTGGTCATCACAGTTCTCCATGACCTTTGTCATCACAATGCTCTATATAGTTTTTCATGACAATTCTAAATGACCACTTTAATCATTTTGCTTGCTGACCATTTTCATCACATTTCTCTATTGTCATTACAATTCCCCATGTCCCCATTCTTCACAATGCTCCATGATGCCTGTCATCACAATGCTCAATGGCTTTTGTTATCACAATGCTCCAGGACCAGTTTCATCACAATACTTCATCCCCCTTGTCATCACGGTGCACAATGAAACCTCTCATTACAATGCTCCATGACACTTGTCATCACAATGCTCCATGGCCCTTGTCTTCACAATGCTCCAGAATTCTTGTCATCACCATGTTCCATGACCATGTCATCACAATTCTCCATGGCCCTTGTCATCACAATGCTCCATGGCCCTTGTCATCACAATGCTCCAGAATTCTTGTCATCACAATGTTCCATGACCGTGTCATCACAATGCTCCATGGCCCTTGTTATCACAATGCTCCAGAATTCTTGTCATCACAATGTTCCATGACCGTGTCATCACAATGCTCCATAATTCTTGTCATCACAATGTTCCATGACCGTGTCATCACAATGCTCCATGGCCCTGGTCATCACAATGCTCCAGATTGCTTGTCATCACAAAGTTCCATGACCGTGTCATCACAATGCACCATGGCCCTTGTCATCAGAATGCTCCAGAATTCTTGTCATCACAATGTTCCATGACGGTGTCATCACAATGCTCCATGGTCCTTGTCATCACAATGCTCCAGAATTCTTGTCATCACAATGTTCCATGACCGTGTCATCACAATGCTCCATGGCCCTTTTCATCACAATGCTCCAGATTTCTTGTCATCACAATGTTCCAAGACCGTGTCATCACAATGCTCCAGAATTCTTGTCATCACAATGTTCCATGACTGTGTCATCACAATGCTCCAGAATTCTTGTCATCACAGTGTTCCATGACCGTGTCATCACAATATTCCCTGACCATGTCATCACAATTCTCCAGAATTCTTTTCATCACAATGCTCCAGAATTCTTGTCATCACAATGTTCCATGACCGTGTCATCACAATGCTCCAGAATTCTTGTCATCATAATGCTCCAGAATTTTTGTCATCACAATATTCCATGACCGTGTCATCACAATGCTCCATGGCCCTTGTAATCACAATGTTCCAGAATTCTTGTCATCACAAGGTTCCATGACCGTGTCATCACAATGCTCCATAATTCTTGTCATCAAAATGTTCCATGACCGTGTCATCACAATGTTCCCTGACCATGTCATCACAATGCTCCAGAATTCTTGTCATCACAATGCTCCAGAATTCTTGTCATCACAATGTTCCATGACCGTGTCATCACAATGCTCCAGAATTCTTGTCATCACAGTGCTCCAGAATTCTTGTCATCACAATGTTCCATGACCGTGTCATCACAATGCTCCATAATTCTTGTCATCACAATGTTCCATGACCGTGTCATCACAATGCTACATGACCCTGGTCATCACAGTTCTCCATGACCTTTGTCATCACAATGCTCTATATAGTTTTTCATGACAATTCTAAATGACCACTTTAATCATTTTGCTTGGTGACCATTTTCATCACATTTCTCTATTGTCATTACAATTCCCCATGTCCCCATTCTTCACAATGCTCCATGATGCCTGTCATCACAATGCTCAATGGCTTTTGTTATCACAATGCTCCAGGACCAGTTTCATCACAATACTCCATCCCCCTTGTCATCACGGTGCACAATGAAACCTCTCATTACAATGCTCCATGACACTTGTCATCACAATGCTCCATGGCCCTTGTCTTCACAATGCTCCAGAATTCTTGTCATCACCATGTTCCATGACCACGTCATCACAATTCTCCATGGCCCTTGTCATCACAATGCTCCATGGCCCTTGTCATCACAATGCGCCAGAATTCTTGTCATCACAATGTTCCATGACCGTGTCATCACAATGCTCCAGAATTCTTGTCATCACAATGTTCCATGACCGTGTCATCACAATGCTCCAGAATTCTTGTCATCACAATGTTCCATGACCGTGTCATCACAATGCTCCATAATTCTTGTCATCACAATGTTCCATGACCGTGTCATCACAATGCTCCAGAATTCTTGTCATCACAATGTTCCATGACCATGTCATCACAATGCACCATGACCCTTGTCACCACAATGCTCCAGAATTCTTGTCATCACAATGTTCCATGACCGTGTCATCACAATGCTCCATAATTCTTGTAATCACAATGTTCCATGACCGTGTCATCACAATGCTCCATGGCCCTTGTCATCACAATGCTCCAGAATTCTTGTCATCACAATGTTCCATGACCATGTCATCACAATTCTCCATGGCCCTTGTCATCACAATGCTCCAGAATTCTTGTCATCACAATGTTCCATGACCGTGTCATCACAATGCTCCATGGCCCTTTTCATCACAATGCTCCAGAATTCTTGTCATCACAATGTTCCATGACCGTGTCATCACAATGCTCCAGAATTCTTGTCATCACAATGTTCCATGACCATGTCATCACAATGCTCCATGGCCCTTGTCATCACAATGCTCCAGAATTCTTGTCATCACAATGTTCCAAGACCGTGTCATCACAATGCTCCATAATTCTTGTCATCACAATGTTCCATGACCGTGTCATCACAATGCTACATGACCCTGGTCATCACAGTTCTCCATGACCTTTGTCATCACAATGCTCTATATAGTTTTTCATGACAATTCTAAATGACCACTTTAATCATTTTGCTTGCTGACCATTTTCATCACATTTCTCTATTGTCATTACAATTCCCCATGTCCCCATTCTTCACAATGCTCCATGATGCCTGTCATCACAATGCTCAATGGCTTTTGTTATCACAATGCTCCAGGACCAGTTTCATCACAATACTCCATCCCCCTTGTCATCACGGTGCACAATGAAACCTCTCATCACAATGCTCCATGACACTTGTCATCACAATGCTCCATGGCCCTTGTCATCACAATGCTCCAGAATTCTTGTCATCACAATGTTCCATGACCGTGTCATCACAATGCTCCATGGCCCTTGTCATCACAATGCTCCAGAATTCTTGTCATCACAATGTTCTATGACCATGTCATTACAATTCTCCATGGCACTTGAAATCACAATGCTCCAGAATTCTTGTCATCACAATGTTCCATGACCGTGTCATCACAATGCTCCATGGCCCTTGTCATCACAATGCTCCAGAATTCTTGTCATCACAATGTTCCATGACCGTGTCATCACAATGCTCCATGGCCCTGGTCATCACAATGCTCCAGATTGCTTGTCATCACAAAGTTCCATGACCGTGTCATCACAATGCACCATGGCCCTTGTCATCAGAACGCTCGAGAATTCTTGTCATCACAATGTTCCATGACCGTGTCATCACAATTCTCCATGGTCCTTGTCATCACAATGCTCCAGAATTCTTGTCATCACAATGTTCCATGACCGTGTCATCACAATGCTCCATGGCCCTTTTCATCACAATGCTTCAGATTTCTTGTCATCACAATGTTCCATGACCGTGTCATCACAATGCTCCAGAATTCTTGTCATCACAATGTTCCATGACTGTGTCATCACAATGCTCCAGAATTCTTGTCATCACAGTGTTCCATGACCGTGTCATCACAATGCTCCATGGCCCTTGTAATCACAATGCTCCAGAATTCTTGTCATCACAAGGTTCCATGACCGTGTCATCACAATGCTCCATAATTCTTGTCATCAAAATGTTCCATGACCGTGTCATCACAATGTTCCCTGACCATGTCATCACAATGCTCCAGAATTCTTGTCATCACAATGCTCCAGAATTCTTGTCATCACAATGTTCCATGACCGTGTCATCACAATGCTCCAGAATTCTTGTCATCACAATGCTCCAGAATTCTTGTCATCACAATGTTCCATGACCGTGTCATCACAATGCTCCATAATTCTTGTCATCACAATGTTCCATGACCGTGTCATCACAATGCTACATGACCCTGGTCATCACAGTTCTCCATGACCTTTGTCATCACAATGCTCTATATAGTTTTTCATGACAATTCTAAATGACCACTTTAATCATTTTGCTTGCTGACCATTTTCATCACATTTCTCTATTGTCATTACAATTCCCCATGTCCCCATTCTTCACAATGCTCCATGATGCCTGTCATCACAATGCTCAATGGCTTTTGTTATCACAATGCTCCAGGACCAGTTTCATCACAATACTTCATCCCCCTTGTCATCACGGTGCACAATGAAACCTCTCATTACAATGCTCCATGACACTTGTCATCACAATGCTCCATGGCCCTTGTCTTCACAATGCTCCAGAATTCTTGTCATCACCATGTTCCATGACCATGTCATCACAATTCTCCATGGCCCTTGTCATCACAATGCTCCATGGCCCTTGTCATCACAATGCTCCAGAATTCTTGTCATCACAATGTTCCATGACCGTGTCATCACAATGCTCCATGGCCCTTGTTATCACAATGCTCCAGAATTCTTGTCATCACAATGTTCCATGACCGTGTCATCACAATGCTCCATAATTCTTGTCATCACAATGTTCCATGACCGTGTCATCACAATGCTCCATGGCCCTGGTCATCACAATGCTCCAGATTGCTTGTCATCACAAAGTTCCATGACCGTGTCATCACAATGCACCATGGCCCTTGTCATCAGAATGCTCCAGAATTCTTGTCATCACAATGTTCCATGACGGTGTCATCACAATGCTCCATGGTCCTTGTCATCACAATGCTCCAGAATTCTTGTCATCACAATGTTCCATGACCGTGTCATCACAATGCTCCATGGCCCTTTTCATCACAATGCTCCAGATTTCTTGTCATCACAATGTTCCAAGACCGTGTCATCACAATGCTCCAGAATTCTTGTCATCACAATGTTCCATGACTGTGTCATCACAATGCTCCAGAATTCTTGTCATCACAGTGTTCCATGACCGTGTCATCACAATATTCCCTGACCATGTCATCACAATTCTCCAGAATTCTTGTCATCACAATGCTCCAGAATTCTTGTCATCACAATGTTCCATGACCGTGTCATCACAAT
The DNA here is from genome assembly GCF_949987535.1 of Balaenoptera acutorostrata. NCBI lineage: Eukaryota > Metazoa > Chordata > Mammalia > Artiodactyla > Balaenopteridae > Balaenoptera > Balaenoptera acutorostrata. The sequence continues at coordinate 13,347 of NW_026645529.1, forward strand.
GCTCCAGAATTCTTGTCATCATAATGCTCCAGAATTTTTGTCATCACAATATTCCATGACCGTGTCATCACAATGCTCCATGGCCCTTGTAATCACAATGTTCCAGAATTCTTGTCATCACAAGGTTCCATGACCGTGTCATCACAATGCTCCATAATTCTTGTCATCAAAATGTTCCATGACCGTGTCATCACAATGTTCCCTGACCATGTCATCACAATGCTCCAGAATTCTTGTCATCACAATGCTCCAGAATTCTTGTCATCACAATGTTCCATGACCGTGTCATCACAATGCTCCAGAATTCTTGTCATCACAGTGCTCCAGAATTCTTGTCATCACAATGTTCCATGACCGTGTCATCACAATGCTCCATAATTCTTGTCATCACAATGTTCCATGACCGTGTCATCACAATGCTACATGACCCTGGTCATCACAGTTCTCCATGACCTTTGTCATCACAATGCTCTATATAGTTTTTCATGACAATTCTAAATGACCACTTTAATCATTTTGCTTGGTGACCATTTTCATCACATTTCTCTATTGTCATTACAATTCCCCATGTCCCCATTCTTCACAATGCTCCATGATGCCTGTCATCACAATGCTCAATGGCTTTTGTTATCACAATGCTCCAGGACCAGTTTCATCACAATACTCCATCCCCCTTGTCATCACGGTGCACAATGAAACCTCTCATTACAATGCTCCATGACACTTGTCATCACAATGCTCCATGGCCCTTGTCTTCACAATGCTCCAGAATTCTTGTCATCACCATGTTCCATGACCATGTCATCACAATTCTCCATGGCCCTTGTCATCACAATGATCCATGGCCCTTGTCATCACAATGCTCCAGAATTCTTGTCATCACAATGTTCCATGACCGTGTCATCACAATGCTCCATGGCCCTTGTCATCACAATGCTCCATAATTCTTGTCATCACAATGTTCCATGACCGTGGCATCACAATGCTCCAGAATTCTTGTCATCACAATGTTCCATGACCATGTCATCACAATGCACCATGACCCTTGTCACCACAATGCTCCAGAATTCTTGTCATCACAATGTTCCATGACCGTGTCATCACAATGCTCCAGAATTCTTGTCATCACAATGTTCCATGACCATGTCATCACAATGCTCCATGGCCCTTGTCATCACAATGCTCCAGAATTCTTCTCATCACAATGTTCCATGACCGTGTCATCACAATGCTCCATAATTCTTGTCATCACAATGTTCCATGACCGTGTCATCACAATGCTACATGACCCTGGTCATCACATTTCTCCATGACCTTTGTCATCACAATGCTCTATATAGTTTTTCATGACAATTCTAAATGACCACTTTAATCATTTTGCTTGGTGACCATTTTCATCACATTTCTCTATTGTCATTACAATTCCCCATGTCCCCATTCTTCACAATGCTCCATGATGCCTGTCATCACAATGCTCAATGGCTTTTGTTATCACAATGCTCCAGGACCAGTTTCATCACAATACTCCATCCCCCTTGTCATCACGGTGCACAATGAAACCTCTCATTACAATGCTCCATGACACTTGTCATCACAATGCTCCATGGCCCTTGTCTTCACAATGCTCCAGAATTCTTGTCATCACCATGTTCCATGACCACGTCATCACAATTCTCCATGGCCCTTGTCATCACAATGCTCCATGGCCCTTGTCATCACAATGCGCCAGAATTCTTGTCATCACAATGTTCCATGACCGTGTCATCACAATGCTCCATAATTCTTGTCATCACAATGTTCCATGACCGTGTCATCACAATGCTCCAGAATTCTTGTCATCACAATGTTCCATGACCGTGTCATCACAATGCTCCATAATTCTTGTCATCACAATGTTCCATGACCGTGTCATCACAATGCTCCAGAATTCTTGTCATCACAATGTTCCATGACCATGTCATCACAATGCACCATGACCCTTGTCACCACAATGCTCCAGAATTCTTGTCATCACAATGTTCCATGACCGTGTCATCACAATGCTCCATAATTCTTGTCATCACAATGTTCCATGACCGTGTCATCACAATGCTCCATGGCCCTTGTCATCACAATGCTCCAGAATTCTTGTCATCACAATGTTCCATGACCATGTCATCACAATTCTCCATGGCCCTTGTCATCACAATGCTCCAGAATTCTTGTCATCACAATGTTCCATGACCGTGTCATCACAATGCTCCATGGCCCTTTTCATCACAATGCTCCAGAATTCTTGTCATCACAATGTTCCATGACCGTGTCATCACAATGCTCCAGAATTCTTGTCATCACAATGTTCCATGACCATGTCATCACAATGCTCCATGGCCCTTGTCATCACAATGCTCCAGAATTCTTGTCATCACAATGTTCCAAGACCGTGTCATCACAATGCTCCATAATTCTTGTCATCACAATGTTCCATGACCGTGTCATCACAATGCTACATGACCCTGGTCATCACAGTTCTCCATGACCTTTGTCATCACAATGCTCTATATAGTTTTTCATGACAATTCTAAATGACCACTTTAATCATTTTGCTTGCTGACCATTTTCATCACATTTCTCTATTGTCATTACAATTCCCCATGTCCCCATTCTTCACAATGCTCCATGATGCCTGTCATCACAATGCTCAATGGCTTTTGTTATCACAATGCTCCAGGACCAGTTTCATCACAATACTCCATCCCACTTGTCATCACGGTGCACAATGAAACCTCTCATTACAATGCTCCATGACACTTGTCATCACAATGCTCCATGGCCCTTGTCATCACAATGCTCCAGAATTCTTGTCATCACAATGTTCCATGACCGTGTCATCACAATGCTCCATGGCCCTTGTCATCACAATGCTCCAGAATTCTTGTCATCACAATGTTCCATGACCGTGTCATCACAATGCTCCATAATTCATGTCATCACAATGTTCCATGACCGTGTCATCACAATGCTACATGACCCTGGTCATCACAGTTCTCCATGACCTTTGTCATCACAATGCTCTATATAGTTTTTCATGACAATTCTAAATGACCACTTTAATCATTTTGCTTGGTGACCATTTTCATCACATTTCTCTATTGTCATTACAATTCCCCATGTCCCCATTCTTCACAATGCTCCATGATGCCTGTCATCACAATGCTCAATGGCTTTTGTTATCACAATGCTCCAGGACCAGTTTCATCACAATACTCCATCCCCCTTGTCATCACGGTGCACAATGAAACCTCTCATTACAATGCTCCATGACACTTGTCATCACAATGCTCCATGGCCCTTGTCTTCACAATGCTCCAGAATTCTTGTCATCACCATGTTCCATGACCATGTCATCACAATTCTCCATGGCCCTTGTCATCACAATGCTCCATGGCCCTTGTCATCACAATGCTCCAGAATTCTTGTCATCACAATGTTCCATGACCGTGTCATCACAATGCTCCATGGCCCTTGTCATCACAATGCTCCAGAATTCTTGTCATCACAATGTTCCATGACCGTGGCATCACAATGCTCCAGAATTCTTGTCATCACAATGTTCCATGACCATGTCATCACAATGCACCATGACCCTTGTCACCACAATGCTCCAGAATTCTTGTCATCACAATGTTCCATGACCGTGTCATCACAATGCTCCAGAATTCTTGTCATCACAATGTTCCATGACCATGTCATCACAATGCTCCATGGCCCTTGTCATCACAATGCTCCAGAATTCTTGTCATCACAATGTTCCATGACCGTGTCATCACAATGCTCCATAATTCTTGTCATCACAATGTTCCATGACCGTGTCATCACAATGCTACATGACCCTGGTCATCACAGTTCTCCATGACCTTTGTCATCACAATGCTCTATATAGTTTTTCATGACAATTCTAAATGACCACTTTAATCATTTTGCTTGCTGACCATTTTCATCACATTTCTCTATTGTCATTACAATTCCCCATGTCCCCATTCTTCACAATGCTCCATGATGCCTGTCATCACAATGCTCAATGGCTTTTGTTATCACAATGCTCCAGGACCAGTTTCATCACAATACTCCATCCCCCTTGTCATCACGGTGCACAATGAAACCTCTCATTACAATGCTCCATGACACTTGTCATCACAATGCTCCATGGCCCTTGTCTTCACAATGCTCCAGAATTCTTGTCATCACCATGTTCCATGACCACGTCATCACAATTCTCCATGGCCCTTGTCATCACAATGCTCCATGGCCCTTGTCATCTCAATGCGCCAGAATTCTTGTCATCACAATGTTCCATGACCGTGTCATCACAATGCTCCAGAATTCTTGTCATCACAATGTTCCATGACCGTGTCATCACAATGCTCCAGAATTCTTGTCATCACAATGTTCCATGACCGTGTCATCACAATGCTCCATAATTCTTGTCATCACAATGTTCCATGACCGTGTCATCACAATGCTCCAGAATTCTTGTCATCACAATGTTCCATGACCATGTCATCACAATGCACCATGACCCTTGTCACCACAATGCTCCAGAATTCTTGTCATCACAATGTTCCATGACCGTGTCATCACAATGCTCCATAATTCTTGTCATCACAATGTTCCATGACCGTGTCATCACAATGCTCCATGGCCCTTGTCATCACAATGCTCCAGAATTCTTGTCATCACAATGTTCCATGACCATGTCATCACAATTCTCCATGGCCCTTGTCATCACAATGCTCCAGAATTCTTGTCATCACAATGTTCCATGACCGTGTCATCACAATGCTCCATGGCCCTTTTCATCACAATGCTCCAGAATTCTTGTCATCACAATGTTCCATGACCGTGTCATCACAATGCTCCAGAATTCTTGTCATCACAATGTTCCATGACCATGTCATCACAATGCTCCATGGCCCTTGTCATCACAATGCTCCAGAATTCTTGTCATCACAATGTTCCAAGACCGTGTCATCACAATGCTCCATAATTCTTGTCATCACAATGTTCCATGACCGTGTCATCACAATGCTACATGACCCTGGTCATCACAGTTCTCCATGACCTTTGTCATCACAATGCTCTATATAGTTTTTCATGACAATTCTAAATGACCACTTTAATCATTTTGCTTGCTGACCATTTTCATCACATTTCTCTATTGTCATTACAATTCCCCATGTCCCCATTCTTCACAATGCTCCATGATGCCTGTCATCACAATGCTCAATGGCTTTTGTTATCACAATGCTCCAGGACCAGTTTCATCACAATACTCCATCCCCCTTGTCATCACGGTGCACAATGAAACCTCTCATCACAATGCTCCATGACACTTGTCATCACAATGCTCCATGGCCCTTGTCATCACAATGCTCCAGAATTCTTGTCATCACAATGTTCCATGACCGTGTCATCACAATGCTCCATGGCCCTTGTCATCACAATGCTCCAGAATTCTTGTCATCACAATGTTCCATGACCGTGTCATCACAATGCTCCATAATTCTTGTCATCACAATGTTCCATGAACGTGTCATCACAATGCTCCATAATTCTTGTCATCACAATATTCCATGACCGTGTCATCACAATGCTCCATGGCCCTTGTCATCACAATGCTCCAGAATTCTTGTCATCACAATGTTCCATGACCATGTCATCACAATTCTCCATGGCACTTGAAATCACAATGCTCCAGAATTCTTGTCATCACAATGTTCCATGACCGTGTCATCACAATGCTCCATGGCCCTTGTCATCACAATGCTCCAGAATTCTTGTCATCACAATGTTCCATGACCGTGTCATCACAATGCTCCATGGCCCTGGTCATCACAATGCTCCAGATTGCTTGTCATCACAAAGTTCCATGACCGTGTCATCACAATGCACCATGGCCCTTGTCATCAGAACGCTCGAGAATTCTTGTCATCACAATGTTCCATGACCGTGTCATCACAATGCTCCATGGTCCTTGTCATCACAATGCTCCAGAATTCTTGTCATCACAATGTTCCATGACCGTGTCATCACAATGCTCCATGGCCCTTTTCATCACAATGCTCCAGATTTCTTGTCATCACAATGTTCCATGACCGTGTCATCACAATGCTCCAGAATTCTTGTCATCACAATGTTCCATGACTGTGTCATCACAATGCTCCAGAATTCTTGTCATCACAGTGTTCCATGACCGTGTCATCACAATGCTCCATGGCCCTTGTAATCACAATGCTCCAGAATTCTTTTCATCACAAGGTTCCATGACCGTGTCATCACAATGCTCCATAATTCTTGTCATCAAAATGTTCCATGACCGTGTCATCACAATGTTCCCTTACCATGTCATCACAATGCTCCAGAATTCTTGTCATCACAATGCTCCAGAATTCTTGTCATCACAATGTTCCATGACCGTGTCATCACAATGCTCCAGAATTCTTGTCATCACAATGCTCCAGAATTCTTGTCATCACAATGTTCCATGACCGTGTCATCACAATGCTCCATAATTCTTGTCATCACAATGTTCCATGACCGTGTCATCACAATGCAACATGACCCTGGTCATCACAATGCTACATGACCCTGGTCATCACAGTTCTCCATGACCTTTGTCATCACAATGCTCTATATAGTTTTTCATGACAATTCTAAATGACCACTTTAATCATTTTGCTTGCTGACCATTTTCATCACATTTCTCTATTGTCATTACAATTCCCCATGTCCCCATTCTTCACAATGCTCCATGATGCCTGTCATCACAATGCTCAATGGCTTTTGTTATCACAATGCTCCAGGACCAGTTTCATCACAATACTTCATCCCCCTTGTCATCACGGTGCACAATGAAACCTCTCATTACAATGCTCCATGACACTTGTCATCACAATGCTCCATGGCCCTTGTCTTCACAATGCTCCAGAATTCTTGTCATCACCATGTTCCATGACCATGTCATCACAATTCTCCATGGCCCTTGTCATCACAATGCTCCATGGCCCTTGTCATCACAATGCTCCAGAATTCTTGTCATCACAATGTTCCATGACCATGTCATCACAATGCTCCATGGCCCTTGTTATCACAATGCTCCAGAATTCTTGTCATCACAATGTTCCATGACCGTGTCATCACAATGCTCCATAATTCTTGTCATCACAATGTTCCATGACCGTGTCATCACAATGCTCCATAATTCTTGTCATCACAATGTTCCATGTCCGTGTCATCACAATGCTCCATAATTCTTGTCATCACAATGTTCCATGACCGTGTCATCACAATGCTCCATAATTCTTGTCATCACAATATTCCATGACCGTGTCATCACAATGCTCCATGGCCCTTGTCATCACAATGCTCCAGAATTCTTGTCATCACAATGTTCCATGACCATGTCATCACAATTCTCCATGGCACTTGAAATCACAATGCTCCAGAATTCTTGTCATCACAATGTTCCATGACCGTGTCATCACAATGCTCCATGGCCCTTGTCATCACAATGCTCCAGAATTCTTGTCATCACAATGTTCCATGACCGTGTCATCACAATGCTCCATGGCCCTGGTCATCACAATGCTCCAGATTGCTTGTCATCACAAAGTTCCATGACCGTGTCATCACAATGCACCATGGCCCTTGTCATCAGAATGCTCCAGAATTCTTGTCATCACAATGTTCCATGACGGTGTCATCACAATGCTCCATGGTCCTTGTCATCACAATGCTCCAGAATTCTTGTCATCACAATGTTCCATGACCGTGTCATCACAATGCTCCATGGCCCTTTTCATCACAATGCTCCAGATTTCTTGTCATCACAATGTTCCATGACCGTGTCATCACAATGCTCCAGAATTCTTGTCATCACAATGTTCCATGACTGTGTCATCACAATGCTCCAGAATTCTTGTCATCACAGTGTTCCATGACCGTGTCATCACAATATTCCCTGACCATGTCATCACAATTCTCCAGAATTCTTGTCATCACAATGCTCCAGAATTCTTGTCATCACAATGTTCCATGACCGTGTCATCACAATGCTCCAGAATTCTTGTCATCATAATGCTCCAGAATTTTTGTCATCACAATATTCCATGACCGTGTCATCACCATGCTCCATGGCCCTTGTAATCACAATGTTCCAGAATTCTTGTCATCACAAGGTTCCATGACCGTGTCATCACAATGCTCCATAATTCTTGTCATCAAAATGTTCCATGACCGTGTCATCACAATGCTCCATAATTCTTGTCATCACAATGTTCCATGTCCGTGTCATCACAATGCTCCATAATTCTTGTCATCACAATATTCCATGACCGTGTCATCACAATGCTCCATGGCCCTTGTCATCACAATGCTCCAGAATTCTTGTCATCACAATGTTCCATGACCATGTCATCACAATTCTCCATGGCACTTGAAATCACAATGCTCCAGAATTCTTGTCATCACAATGTTCCATGACCGTGTCATCACAATGCTCCATGGCCCTTGTCATCACAATGCTCCAGAATTCTTGTCATCACAATGTTCCATGACCGTGTCATCACAATGCTCCATGGCCCTGGTCATCACAATGCTCCAGATTGCTTGTCATCACAAAGTTCCATGACCGTGTCATCACAATGCACCATGGCCCTTGTCATCAGAATGCTCCAGAATTCTTGTCATCACAATGTTCCATGACGGTGTCATCACAATGCTCCATGGTCCTTGTCATCACAATGCTCCAGAATTCTTGTCATCACAATGTTCCATGACCGTGTCATCACAATGCTCCATAATTCTTGTCATCACAATATTCCATGACCGTGTCATCACAATGCTCCATGGCCCTTGTCATCACAATGCTCCAGAATTCTTGTCATCACAATGTTCCATGACCATGTCATCACAATTCTCCATGGCACTTGAAATCACAATGCTCCAGAATTCTTGTCATCACAATGTTCCATGACCGTGTCATCACAATGCTCCATGGCCCTTGTCATCACAATGCTCCAGAATTCTTGTCATCACAATGTTCCATGACCGTGTCATCACAATGCTCCATGGCCCTGGTCATCACAATGCTCCAGATTGCTTGTCATCACAAAGTTCCATGACCGTGTCATCACAATGCACCATGGCCCTTGTCATCAGAATGCTCCAGAATTCTTGTCATCACAATGTTCCATGACGGTGTCATCACAATGCTCCATGGTCCTTGTCATCACAATGCTCCAGAATTCTTGTCATCACAATGTTCCATGACCGTGTCATCACAATGCTCCATGGCCCTTTTCATCACAATGCTCCAGATTTCTTGTCATCACAATGTTCCATGACCGTGTCATCACAATGCTCCAGAATTCTTGTCATCACAATGTTCCATGACTGTGTCATCACAATGCTCCAGAATTCTTGTCATCACAGTGTTCCATGACCGTGTCATCACAATATTCCCTGACCATGTCATCACAATTCTCTAGAATTCTTGTCATCACAATGCTCCAGAATTCTTGTCATCACAATGTTCCATGACCGTGTCATCACAATGCTCCAGAATTCTTGTCATCATAATGCTCCAGAATTTTTGTCATCACAATATTCCATGACCGTGTCATCACAATGCTCCATGGCCCTTGTAATCACAATGTTCCAGAATTCTTGTCATCACAAGGTTCCATGACCGTGTCATCACAATGCTCCATAATTCTTGTCATCAAAATGTTCCATGACCGTGTCATCACAATGTTCCCTGACCATGTCATCACAATGCTCCAGAATTCTTGTCATCACAATGCTCCAGAATTCTTGTCATCACAATGTTCCATGACCGTGTCATCACAATGCTCCAGAATTCTTGTCATCACAATGCTCCAGAATTCTTGTCATCACAATGTTCCATGACCGTGTCATCACAATGCTCCATAATTCTTGTCATCACAATGTTCCATGACCGTGTCATCACAATGCTACATGACCCTGGTCATCACAGTTCTCCATGACCTTTGTCATCACAATGCTCTATATAGTTTTTCATGACAATTCTAAATGACCACTTTAATCATTTTGCTTGCTGACCATTTTCATCACATTTCTCTATTGTCATTACAATTCCCCATGTCCCCATTCTTCACAATGCTCCATGATGCCTGTCATCACAATGCTCAATGGCTTTTGTTATCACAATGCTCCAGGACCAGTTTCATCACAATACTTCATCCCCCTTGTCATCACGGTGCACAATGAAACCTCTCATTACAATGCTCCATGACACTTGTCATCACAATGCTCCATGGCCCTTGTCTTCACAATGCTCCAGAATTCTTGTCATCACCATGTTCCATGACCATGTCATCACAATTCTCCATGGCCCTTGTCATCACAATGCTCCATGGCCCTTGTCATCACAATGCTCCAGAATTCTTGTCATCACAATGTTCCATGACCGTGTCATCACAATGCTCCATGGCCCTTGTTATCACAATACTCCAGAATTCTTGTCATCACAATGTTCCATGACCGTGTCATCACAATGCTCCATAATTCTTGTCATCACAATGTTCCATGACCGTTTCATCACAATGCTCCATAATTCTTGTCATCACAATGTTCCATGTCCGTGTCATCACAATGCTCCATAATTCTTGTCATCACAATGTTCCATGGCCGTGTCATCACAATGCTCCATGGCCCTGGTCATCACAATGCTCCAGATTGCTTGTCATCACAAAGTTCCATGACCGTGTCATCACAATGCATCATGGCCCTTGTCATCAGAATGCTCCAGAATTCTTGTCATCACAATGTTCCATGACGGTGTCATCACAATGCTCCATGGTCCTTGTCATCACCATGCTCCAGAATTCTTGTCATCACAATGTTCCATGACCGTGTCATCACAATGCTCCATGGCCCTTTTCATCACAATGCTCCAGATTTCTTGTCATCACAATGTTCCATGACCGTGTCATCACAATGCTCCATGGTCCTTGTCATCACTATGCTCCAGAATTCTTGTCATCACAATGTTCCATGACCGTGTCATCACAATGCTCCATGGCACTTTTCATCACAATGCTCCAGATTTCTTGTCATCACAATGTTCCATGACCGTGTCATCACAATGCTCCAGAATTCTTGTCATCACAATGTTCCATGACTGTGTCATCACAATGCTCCAGAATTCTTGTCATCACAGTGTTCCATGACCGTGTCATCACAATATTCCCTGACCATGTCATCACAATTCTCCAGAATTCTTGTCATCACAATGCTCCAGAATTCTTGTCATCACAATGTTCCATGACCGTGTCATCACAATGCTCCATAATTCTTGTCATCACAATGTTCCATGACCGTGTCATCACAATGCTACATGACCCTGGTCATCACAGTTCTCCATGACCTTTGTCATCACAATGCTCTATATAGTTTTTCATGACAATTCTAAATGACCACTTTAATCATTTTGCTTGCTGACCATTTTCATCACATTTCTCTATTGTCATTACAATTCCCCATGTCCCCATTCTTCACAATGCTCCATGATGCCTGTCATCACAATGCTCAATGGCTTTTGTTATCACAATGCTCCAGGACCAGTTTCATCACAATACTTCATCCCCCTTGTCATCACGGTGCACAATTAAACCTCTCATTACAATGCTCCATGACACTTGTCATCACAATGCTCCATGGCCCTTGTCTTCACAATGCTCCAGAATTCTTGTCATCACCATGTTCCATGACCATGTCATCACAATTCTCCATGGCCCTTGTCATCACAATGCTCCATGGCCCTTGTCATCACAATGCTCCAGAATTCTTGTCATCACAATGTTCCATGACCGTGTCATCACAATGCTCCATGGCCCTTGTTATCACAATGCTCCAGAATTCTTGTCATCACAATGTTCCATGACCGTGTCATCACAATGCTCCATAATTCTTGTCATCACAATGTTCCATGTCCGTGTCATCACATTGCTCCATAATTCTTGTCATCACAATGTTCCATGACCGTGTCATCACAATGCTCCATAATTCTTGTCATCACAATATTCCATGACCGTGTCATCACAATGCTCCATGGCCCTTGTCATCACAATGCTCCAGAATTCTTGTCATCACAATGTTCCATGACCATGTCATCACAATTCTCCATGGCACTTGAAATCACAATGCTCCAGAATTCTTGTCATCACAATGTTCCATGACCGTGTCATCACAATGCTCCATGGCCCTTGTCATCACAATGCTCCAGAATTCTTGTCATCACAATGTTCCATGACCGTGTCATCACAATGCTCCATGGCCCTGGTCATCACAATGCTCCAGATTGCTTGTCATCACAAAGTTCCATGACCGTGTCATCACAATGCACCATGGCCCTTGTCATCAGAATGCTCCAGAATTCTTGTCATCACAATGTTCCATGACGGTGTCATCACAATGCTCCATGGTCCTTGTCATCACAATGCTCCAGAATTCTTGTCATCACAATGTTCCATGACCGTGTCATCACAATGCTCCATGGCCCTTTTCATCACAATGCTCCAGATTTCTTGTCATCACAATGTTCCATGACCGTGTCATCACAATGCTCCAGAATTCTTGTCATCACAATGTTCCATGACTGTGTCATCACAATGCTCCAGAATTCTTGTCATCACAGTGTTCCATGACCGTGTCATCACAATATTCCCTGACCATGTCATCACAATTCTCCAGAATTCTTGTCATCACAATGCTCCAGAATTCTTGTCATCACAAATTCCATGACCGTGTCATCACAATGCTCCAGAATTCTTGTCATCATAATGCTCCAGAATTTTTGTCATCACAATGTTCCATGACCGTGTCATCACAATGCTCCATTGCTCTGGTCATCACAATGCTCCAGATTGCTTGTCATCACAAAGTTCAATGACCGTGTCATCACAATGCACCATGGCCCTTGTCATCACGATGCTCCAGAATTCTTGTCATCACAATGTTCCATGACCGTGTCATCACAATGCTCCATAATTCTTGTCATCACAATGTTCCATGACCGTGTCATCACAATGCTACATGACCCTGGTCATCACAGTTCTCCATGACCTTTGTCATCACAATGCTCTATATAGTTTTTCATGACAATTCTAAATGACCACTTTAATCATTTTGCTTGCTGACCATTTTCATCACATTTCTCTATTGTCATTACAATTCCCCATGTCCCCATTCTTCACAATGCTCCATGATGCCTGTCATCACAATGCTCAATGGCTTTTGTTATCACAATGCTCCAGGACCAGTTTCATCACAATACTCCATCCCCCTTGTCATCACGGTGCACAATGAAACCTCTCATCACAATGCTCCATGACACTTGTCATCACAATGCTCCATGGCCCTTGTCATCACAATGCTCCAGAATTCTTGTCATCACAATGTTCCATGACCGTGTCATCACAATGCTCCATGGCCCTTGTCATCACAATGCTCCAGAATTCTTGTCATCACAATGTTCCATGACCGTGTCATCACAATGCTCCATAATTCTTGTCATCACAATGTTCCATGACCGTGTCATCACAATGCTCCATAATTCGTGTCATCACAATGTTCCATGACCGTGTCATCACAATGTTCCATAATTCTTGTCATCACAATGTTCCATGAACGTGTCATCACAATGCTCCATAATTCTTGTCATCACAATATTCCATGACCGTGTCATCACCATGCTCCATGGCCCTTGTCATCACAATGCTCCAGAATTCTTGTCATCACAATGTTCCATGACCATGTCATCACAATTCTCCATGGCACTTGAAATCACAATGCTCCAGAATTCTTGTCATCACAATGTTCCATGACCGTGTCATCACAATGCTCCATGGCCCTTGTCATCACAATGCTCCAGAATTCTTGTCATCACAATGTTCCATGACCGTGTCATCACAATGCTCCATGGCCCTGGTCATCACAATGCTCCAGATTGCTTGTCATCACAAAGTTCCATGACCGTGTCATCACAATGCACCATGGCCCTTGTCATCAGAACGCTCGAGAATTCTTGTCATCACAATGTTCCATGACCGTGTCATCACAATTCTCCATGGTCCTTGTCATCACAATGCTCCAGAATTCTTGTCATCACAATGTTCCATGACCGTGTCATCACAATGCTCCATGGCCCTTTTCATCACAATGCTCCAGATTTCTTGTCATCACAATGTTCCATGACCGTGTCATCACAATGCTCCAGAATTCTTGTCATCACAATGTTCCATGACTGTGTCATCACAATGCTCCAGAATTCTTGTCATCACAGTGTTCCATGACCGTGTCATCACAATGCTCCATGGCCCTTGTAATCACAATGCTCCAGAATTCTTGTCATCACAAGGTTCCATGACCGTGTCATCACAATGCTCCATAATTCTTGTCATCAAAATGTTCCATGACCGTGTCATCACAATGTTCCCTGACCATGTCATCACAATGCTCCAGAATTCTTGTCATCACAATGCTCCAGAATTCTTGTCATCACAATGTTCCATGACCGTGTCATCACAATGCTCCAGAATTCTTGTCATCACAATGCTCCAGAATTCTTGTCATCACAATGTTCCATGACCGTGTCATCACAATGCTCCATAATTCTTGTCATCACAATGTTCCATGACCGTGTCATCACAATGCAACATGACCCTGGTCATCACAATGCTACATGACCCTGGTCATCACAGTTCTCCATGACCTTTGTCATCACAATGCTCTATATAGTTTTTCATGACAATTCTAAATGACCACTTTAATCATTTTGCTTGCTGACCATTTTCATCACATTTCTCTATTGTCATTACAATTCCCCATGTCCCCATTCTTCACAATGCTCCATGATGCCTGTCATCACAATGCTCAATGGCTTTTGTTATCACAATGCTCCAGGACCAGTTTCATCACAATACTTCATCCCCCTTGTCATCACGGTGCACAATGAAACCTCTCATTACAATGCTCCATGACACTTGTCATCACAATGCTCCATGGCCCTTGTCTTCACAATGCTCCAGAATTCTTGTCATCACCATGTTCCATGACCATGTCATCACAATTCTCCATGGCCCTTGTCATCACAATGCTCCATGGCCCTTGTCATCACAATGCTCCAGAATTCTTGTCATCACAATGTTCCATGACCATGTCATCACAATGCTCCATGGCCCTTGTTATCACAATGCTCCAGAATTCTTGTCATCACAATGTTCCATGACCGTGTCATCACAATGCTCCATAATTCTTGTCATCACAATGTTCCATGACCGTGTCATCACAATGCTCCATAATTCTTGTCATCACAATGTTCCATGTCCGTGTCATCACAATGCTCCATAATTCTTGTCATCACAATGTTCCATGACCGTGTCATCACAATGCTCCATAATTCTTGTCATCACAATATTCCATGACCGTGTCATCACAATGCTCCATGGCCCTTGTCATCACAATGCTCCAGAATTCTTGTCATCACAATGTTCCATGACCATGTCATCACAATTCTCCATGGCACTTGAAATCACAATGCTCCAGAATTCTTGTCATCACAATGTTCCATGACCGTGTCATCACAATGCTCCATGGCCCTTGTCATCACAATGCTCCAGAATTCTTGTCATCACAATGTTCCATGACCGTGTCATCACAATGCTCCATGGCCCTGGTCATCACAATGCTCCAGATTGCTTGTCATCACAAAGTTCCATGACCGTGTCATCACAATGCACCATGGCCCTTGTCATCAGAATGCTCCAGAATTCTTGTCATCACAATGTTCCATGACGGTGTCATCACAATGCTCCATGGTCCTTGTCATCACAATGCTCCAGAATTCTTGTCATCACAATGTTCCATGACCGTGTCATCACAATGCTCCATGGCCCTTTTCATCACAATGCTCCAGATTTCTTGTCATCACAATGTTCCATGACCGTGTCATCACAATGCTCCAGAATTCTTGTCATCACAATGTTCCATGACTGTGTCATCACAATGCTCCAGAATTCTTGTCATCACAGTGTTCCATGACCGTGTCATCACAATATTCCCTGACCATGTCATCACAATTCTCCAGAATTCTTGTCATCACAATGCTCCAGAATTCTTGTCATCACAATGTTCCATGACCGTGTCATCACAATGCTCCAGAATTCTTGTCATCATAATGCTCCAGAATTTTTGTCATCACAATATTCCATGACCGTGTCATCACAATGCTCCATGGCCCTTGTAATCACAATGTTCCAGAATTCTTGTCATCACAAGGTTCCATGACCGTGTCATCACAATGCTCCATAATTCTTGTCATCAAAATGTTCCATGACCGTGTCATCACAATGCTCCATAATTCTTGTCATCACAATGTTCCATGTCCGTGTCATCACAATGCTCCATAATTCTTGTCATCACAATATTCCATGACCGTGTCATCACAATGCTCCATGGCCCTTGTCATCACAATGCTCCAGAATTCTTGTCATCACAATGTTCCATGACCATGTCATCACAATTCTCCATGGCACTTGAAATCACAATGCTCCAGAATTCTTGTCATCACAATGTTCCATGACCGTGTCATCACAATGCTCCATGGCCCTTGTCATCACAATGCTCCAGAATTCTTGTCATCACAATGTTCCATGACCGTGTCATCACAATGCTCCATGGCCCTGGTCATCACAATGCTCCAGATTGCTTGTCATCACAAAGTTCCATGACCGTGTCATCACAATGCACCATGGCCCTTGTCATCAGAATGCTCCAGAATTCTTGTCATCACAATGTTCCATGACGGTGTCATCACAATGCTCCATGGTCCTTGTCATCACAATGCTCCAGAATTCTTGTCATCACAATGTTCCATGACCGTGTCATCACAATGCTCCATAATTCTTGTCATCACAATATTCCATGACCGTGTCATCACAATGCTCCATGGCCCTTGTCATCACAATGCTCCAGAATTCTTGTCATCACAATGTTCCATGACCATGTCATCACAATTCTCCATGGCACTTGAAATCACAATGCTCCAGAATTCTTGTCATCACAATGTTCCATGACCGTGTCATCACAATGCTCCATGGCCCTTGTCATCACAATGCTCCAGAATTCTTGTCATCACAATGTTCCATGACCGTGTCATCACAATGCTCCATGGCCCTGGTCATCACAATGCTCCAGATTGCTTGTCATCACAAAGTTCCATGACCGTGTCATCACAATGCACCATGGCCCTTGTCATCAGAATGCTCCAGAATTCTTGTCATCACAATGTTCCATGACGGTGTCATCACAATGCTCCATGGTCCTTGTCATCACAATGCTCCAGAATTCTTGTCATCACAATGTTCCATGACCGTGTCATCACAATGCTCCATGGCCCTTTTCATCACAATGCTCCAGATTTCTTGTCATCACAATGTTCCATGACCGTGTCATCACAATGCTCCAGAATTCTTGTCATCACAATGTTCCATGACTGTGTCATCACAATGCTCCAGAATTCTTGTCATCACAGTGTTCCATGACCGTGTCATCACAATATTCCCTGACCATGTCATCACAATTCTCCAGAATTCTTGTCATCACAATGCTCCAGAATTCTTGTCATCACAATGTTCCATGACCGTGTCATCACAATGCTCCAGAATTCTTGTCATCATAATGCTCCAGAATTTTTGTCATCACAATATTCCATGACCGTGTCATCACAATGCTCCATGGCCCTTGTAATCACAATGTTCCAGAATTCTTGTCATCACAAGGTTCCATGACCGTGTCATCACAATGCTCCATAATTCTTGTCATCAAAATGTTCCATGACCGTGTCATCACAATGTTCCCTGACCATGTCATCACAATGCTCCAGAATTCTTGTCATCACAATGCTCCAGA
Organism: Balaenoptera acutorostrata; assembly: GCF_949987535.1. Lineage (NCBI taxonomy): Eukaryota > Metazoa > Chordata > Mammalia > Artiodactyla > Balaenopteridae > Balaenoptera > Balaenoptera acutorostrata. The sequence goes on from NW_026645529.1 coordinate 31,338, forward strand.
ATTCTTGTCATCACAATGTTCCATGACCGTGTCATCACAATGCTCCAGAATTCTTGTCATCACAATGCTCCAGAATTCTTGTCATCACAATGTTCCATGACCGTGTCATCACAATGCTCCATAATTCTTGTCATCACAATGTTCCATGACCGTGTCATCACAATGCTACATGACCCTGGTCATCACAGTTCTCCATGACCTTTGTCATCACAATGCTCTATATAGTTTTTCATGACAATTCTAAATGACCACTTTAATCATTTTGCTTGCTGACCATTTTCATCACATTTCTCTATTGTCATTACAATTCCCCATGTCCCCATTCTTCACAATGCTCCATGATGCCTGTCATCACAATGCTCAATGGCTTTTGTTATCACAATGCTCCAGGACCAGTTTCATCACAATACTTCATCCCCCTTGTCATCACGGTGCACAATGAAACCTCTCATTACAATGCTCCATGACACTTGTCATCACAATGCTCCATGGCCCTTGTCTTCACAATGCTCCAGAATTCTTGTCATCACCATGTTCCATGACCATGTCATCACAATTCTCCATGGCCCTTGTCATCACAATGCTCCATGGCCCTTGTCATCACAATGCTCCAGAATTCTTGTCATCACAATGTTCCATGACCGTGTCATCACAATGCTCCATGGCCCTTGTTATCACAATGCTCCAGAATTCTTGTCATCACAATGTTCCATGACCGTGTCATCACAATGCTCCATAATTCTTGTCATCACAATGTTCCATGACCGTTTCATCACAATGCTCCATAATTCTTGTCATCACAATGTTCCATGTCCGTGTCATCACAATGCTCCATAATTCTTGTCATCACAATGTTCCATGGCCGTGTCATCACAATGCTCCATGGCCCTGGTCATCACAATGCTCCAGATTGCTTGTCATCACAAAGTTCCATGACCGTGTCATCACAATGCATCATGGCCCTTGTCATCAGAATGCTCCAGAATTCTTGTCATCACAATGTTCCATGACGGTGTCATCACAATGCTCCATGGTCCTTGTCATCACCATGCTCCAGAATTCTTGTCATCACAATGTTCCATGACCGTGTCATCACAATGCTCCATGGCCCTTTTCATCACAATGCTCCAGATTTCTTGTCATCACAATGTTCCATGACCGTGTCATCACAATGCTCCATGGTCCTTGTCATCACTATGCTCCAGAATTCTTGTCATCACAATGTTCCATGACCGTGTCATCACAATGCTCCATGGCCCTTTTCATCACAATGCTCCAGATTTCTTGTCATCACAATGTTCCATGACCGTGTCATCACAATGCTCCAGAATTCTTGTCATCACAATGTTCCATGACTGTGTCATCACAATGCTCCAGAATTCTTGTCATCACAGTGTTCCATGACCGTGTCATCACAATATTCCCTGACCATGTCATCACAATTCTCCAGAATTCTTGTCATCACAATGCTCCAGAATTCTTGTCATCACAATGTTCCATGACCGTGTCATCACAATGCTCCATAATTCTTGTCATCACAATGTTCCATGACCGTGTCATCACAATGCTACATGACCCTGGTCATCACAGTTCTCCATGACCTTTGTCATCACAATGCTCTATATAGTTTTTCATGACAATTCTAAATGACCACTTTAATCATTTTGCTTGCTGACCATTTTCATCACATTTCTCTATTGTCATTACAATTCCCCATGTCCCCATTCTTCACAATGCTCCATGATGCCTGTCATCACAATGCTCAATGGCTTTTGTTATCACAATGCTCCAGGACCAGTTTCATCACAATACTTCATCCCCCTTGTCATCACGGTGCACAATTAAACCTCTCATTACAATGCTCCATGACACTTGTCATCACAATGCTCCATGGCCCTTGTCTTCACAATGCTCCAGAATTCTTGTCATCACCATGTTCCATGACCATGTCATCACAATTCTCCATGGCCCTTGTCATCACAATGCTCCATGGCCCTTGTCATCACAATGCTCCAGAATTCTTGTCATCACAATGTTCCATGACCGTGTCATCACAATGCTCCATGGCCCTTGTTATCACAATGCTCCAGAATTCTTGTCATCACAATGTTCCATGACCGTGTCATCACAATGCTCCATAATTCTTGTCATCACAATGTTCCATGTCCGTGTCATCACAATGCTCCATAATTCTTGTCATCACAATGTTCCATGACCGTGTCATCACAATGCTCCATAATTCTTGTCATCACAATATTCCATGACCGTGTCATCACAATGCTCCATGGCCCTTGTCATCACAATGCTCCAGAATTCTTGTCATCACAATGTTCCATGACCATGTCATCACAATTCTCCATGGCACTTGAAATCACAATGCTCCAGAATTCTTGTCATCACAATGTTCCATGACCGTGTCATCACAATGCTCCATGGCCCTTGTCATCACAATGCTCCAGAATTCTTGTCATCACAATGTTCCATGACCGTGTCATCACAATGCTCCATGGCCCTGGTCATCACAATGCTCCAGATTGCTTGTCATCACAAAGTTCCATGACCGTGTCATCACAATGCACCATGGCCCTTGTCATCAGAATGCTCCAGAATTCTTGTCATCACAATGTTCCATGACGGTGTCATCACAATGCTCCATGGTCCTTGTCATCACAATGCTCCAGAATTCTTGTCATCACAATGTTCCATGACCGTGTCATCACAATGCTCCATGGCCCTTTTCATCACAATGCTCCAGATTTCTTTTCATCACAATGTTCCATGACCGTGTCATCACAATGCTCCAGAATTCTTGTCATCACAATGTTCCATGACTGTGTCATCACAATGCTCCAGAATTCTTGTCATCACAGTGTTCCATGACCGTGTCATCACAATATTCCCTGACCATGTCATCACAATTCTCCAGAATTCTTGTCATCACAATGCTCCAGAATTCTTGTCATCACAAATTCCATGACCGTGTCATCACAATGCTCCAGAATTCTTGTCATCATAATGCTCCAGAATTTTTGTCATCACAATGTTCCATGACCGTGTCATCACAATGCTCCATTGCTCTGGTCATCACAATGCTCCAGATTGCTTGTCATCACAAAGTTCAATGACCGTGTCATCACAATGCACCATGGCCCTTGTCATCACGATGCTCCAGAATTCTTGTCATCACAATGTTCCATGACCGTGTCATCACAATGCTCCATAATTCTTGTCATCACAATGTTCCATGACCGTGTCATCACAATGCTACATGACCCTGGTCATCACAGTTCTCCATGACCTTTGTCATCACAATGCTCTATATAGTTTTTCATGACAATTCTAAATGACCACTTTAATCATTTTGCTTGCTGACCATTTTCATCACATTTCTCTATTGTCATTACAATTCCCCATGTCCCCATTCTTCACAATGCTCCATGATGCCTGTCATCACAATGCTCAATGGCTTTTGTTATCACAATGCTCCAGGACCAGTTTCATCACAATACTCCATCCCCCTTGTCATCACGGTGCACAATGAAACCTCTCATTACAATGCTCCATGACACTTGTCATCACAATGCTCCATGGCCCTTGTCTTCACAATGCTCCAGAATTCTTGTCATCACCATGTTCCATGACCACGTCATCACAATTCTCCATGGCCCTTGTCATCACAATGCTCCATGGCCCTTGTCATCACAATGCGCCAGAATTCTTGTCATCACAATGTTCCATGACCGTGTCATCACAATGCTCCATAATTCTTGTCATCACAATGTTCCATGACCGTGTCATCACAATGCTCCAGAATTCTTGTCATCACAATGTTCCATGACCGTGTCATCACAATGCTCCATAATTCTTGTCATCACAATGTTCCATGACCGTGTCATCACAATGCTCCAGAATTCTTGTCATCACAATGTTCCATGACCATGTCATCACAATGCACCATGACCCTTGTCACCACAATGCTCCAGAATTCTTGTCATCACAATGTTCCATGACCGTGTCATCACAATGCTCCAGAATTCTTGTCATCACAATGTTCCATGACCGTGTCATCACAATGCTCCAGAATTCTTGTCATCACAATGTTCCATGACCATGTCATCACAATTCTCCATGGCCCTTGTCATCACAATGCTCCAGAATTCTTGTCATCACAATGTTCCATGACCGTGTCATCACAATGCTCCATGGCCCATTTCATCACAATGCTCCAGAATTCTTGTCATCACAATGTTCCATGACCGTGTCATCACAATGCTCCAGAATTCTTGTCATCACAATGTTCCATGACCATGTCATCACAATGCTCCATGGCCCTTGTCATCACAATGCTCCAGAATTCTTGTCATCACAATGTTCCAAGACCGTGTCATCACAATGCTCCATAATTCTTGTCATCACAATGTTCCATGACCGTGTCATCACAATGCTACATGACCCTGGTCATCACAGTTCTCCATGACCTTTGTCATCACAATGCTCTATATAGTTTTTCATGACAATTCTAAATGACCACTTTAATCATTTTGCTTGCTGACCATTTTCATCACATTTCTCTATTGTCATTACAATTCCCCATGTCCCCATTCTTCACAAAGCTCCATGATGCCTGTCATCACAATGCTCAATGGCTTTTGTTATCACAATGCTCCAGGACCAGTTTCATCACAATACTCCATCCCCCTTGTCATCACGGTGCACAATGAAACCTCTCATTACAATGCTCCATGACACTTGTCATCACAATGCTCCATGGCCCTTGTCATCACAATGCTCCAGAATTCTTGTCATCACAATGTTCCATGACCGTGTCATCACAATGCTCCATGGCCCTTGTCATCACAATGCTCCAGAATTCTTGTCATCACAATGTTCCAAGACCGTGTCATCACAATGCTCCATAATTCTTGTCATCACAATGTTCCATGACCGTGTCATCACAATGCTACATGACCCTGGTCATCACAGTTCTCCATGACCTTTGTCATCACAATGCTCTATATAGTTTTTCATGACAATTCTAAATGACCACTTTAATCATTTTGCTTACTGACCATTTTCATCACATTTCTCTATTGTCATTACAATTCCCCATGTCCCCATTCTTCACAATGCTCCATGATGCCTGTCATCACAATGCTCAATGGCTTTTGTTATCACAATGCTCCAGGACCAGTTTCATCACAATACTTCATCCCCCTTGTCATCACGGTGCACAATGAAACCTCTCATTACAATGCTCCATGACACTTGTCATCACAATGCTCCATGGCCCTTGTCTTCACAATGCTCCAGAATTCTTGTCATCACCATGTTCCATGACCATGTCATCACAATTCTCCATGGCCCTTGTCATCACAATGCTCCATGGCCCTTGTCATCACAATGCTCCATAATTCTTGTCATCACAATGTTCCATGACCGTGTCATCACAATGCTCCATGGCCCTTGTTATCACAATGCTCCAGAATTCTTGTCATCACAATGTTCCATGACCGTGTCATCACAATGCTCCATAATTCTTGTCATCACAATGTTCCATGACCGTGTCATCACAATGCTCCATAATTCTTGTCATCACAATGTTCCATGTCCGTGTCATCACAATGCTCCATAATTCTTGTCATCACAATGTTCCATGACCGTGTCATCACAATGCTCCATAATTCTTGTCATCACAATATTCCATGACCGTGTCATCACAATGCTCCATGGCCCTTGTCATCACAATGCTCCAGAATTCTTGTCATCACAATGTTCCATGACCATGTCATCACAATTCTCCATGGCACTTGAAATCACAATGCTCCAGAATTCTTGTCATCACAATGTTCCATGACCGTGTCATCACAATGCTCCATGGCCCTTGTCATCACAATGCTCCAGAATTCTTGTCATCACAATGTTCCATGACCGTGTCATCACAATGCTCCATGGCCCTGGTCATCACAATGCTCCAGATTGCTTGTCATCACAAAGTTCCATGACCGTGTCATCACAATGCACCATGGCCCTTGTCATCAGAATGCTCCAGAATTCTTGTCATCACAATGTTCCATGACGGTGTCATCACAATGCTCCATGGTCCTTGTCATCACAATGCTCCAGAATTCTTGTCATCACAATATTCCATGACCGTGTCATCACAATGCTCCATGGCCCTTTTCATCACAATGCTCCAGATTTCTTGTCATCACAATGTTCCATGACCGTGTCATCACAATGCTCCAGAATTCTTGTCATCACAATGTTCCATGACCGTGTCATCACAATGCTCCAGAATTCTTGTCATCACAGTGTTCCATGACCGTGTCATCACAATATTCCCTGACCATGTCATCACAATTCTCCAGAATTCTTGTCATCACAATGCTCCAGAATTCTTGTCATCACAAATTCCATGACCGTGTCATCACAATGCTCCAGAATTCTTGTCATCATAATGCTCCAGAATTTTTGTCATCACAATGTTCCATGACCGTGTCATCACAATGCTCCATTGCTCTGGTCATCACAATGCTCCAGATTGCTTGTCATCACAAAGTTCCATGACCGTGTCATCACAATGCACCATGGCCCTTGTCATCACGATGCTCCAGAATTCTTGTCATCACAATGTTCCATGACCGTGTCATCACAATGCTCCATAATTCTTGTCATCACAATGTTCCATGACCGTGTCATCACAATGCTACATGACCCTGGTCATCACAGTTCTCCATGACCTTTGTCATCACAATGCTCTATATAGTTTTTCATGACAATTCTAAATGACCACTTTAATCATTTTGCTTGGTGACCATTTTCATCACATTTCTCTATTGTCATTACAATTCCCCATGTCCCCATTCTTCACAATGCTCCATGATGCCTGTCATCACAATGCTCAATGGCTTTTGTTATCACAATGCTCCAGGACCAGTTTCATCACAATACTCCATCCCCCTTGTCATCACGGTGCACAATGAAACCTCTCATTACAATGCTCCATGACACTTGTCATCACAATGCTCCATGGCCCTTGTCTTCACAATGCTCCAGAATTCTTGTCATCACCATGTTCCATGACCACGTCATCACAATTCTCCATGGCCCTTGTCATCACAATGCTCCATGGCCCTTGTCATCACAATGCGCCAGAATTCTTGTCATCACAATGTTCCATGACCGTGTCATCACAATGCTCCATAATTCTTGTCATCACAATGTTCCATGACCGTGTCATCACAATGCTCCAGAATTCTTGTCATCACAATGTTCCATGACCGTGTCATCACAATGCTCCATAATTCTTGTCATCACAATGTTCCATGACCGTGTCATCACAATGCTCCAGAATTCTTGTCATCACAATGTTCCATGACCATGTCATCACAAGGCACCATGACCCTTGTCACCACAATGCTCCAGAATTCTTGTCATCACAATGTTCCATGACCGTGTCATCACAATGCTCCAGAATTCTTGTCATCACAATGTTCCATGACCGTGTCATCACAATGCTCCATAATTCTTGTTATCACAATGTTCCATGACCGTGTCATCACAATGCTCCATGGCCCTTGTCATCACAATGCTCCAGAATTCTTGTCATCACAATGTTCCATGACCGTGTCATCACAATGCTCCATGGCCCATTTCATCACAATGCTCCAGAATTCTTGTCATCACAATGTTCCATGACCGTGTCATCACAATGCTCCAGAATTCTTGTCATCACAATGTTCCATGACCATGTCATCACAATGCTCCATGGCCCTTGTCATCACAATGCTCCAGAATTCTTGTCATCACAATGTTCCAAGACCGTGTCATCACAATGCTCCATAATTCTTGTCATCACAATGTTCCATGACCGTGTCATCACAATGCTACATGACCCTGGTCATCACAGTTCTCCATGACCTTTGTCATCACAATGCTCTATATAGTTTTTCATGACAATTCTAAATGACCACTTTAATCATTTTGCTTGCTGACCATTTTCATCACATTTCTCTATTGTCATTACAATTCCCCATGTCCCCATTCTTCACAATGCTCCATGATGCCTGTCATCACAATGCTCAATGGCTTTTGTTATCACAATGCTCCAGGACCAGTTTCATCACAATACTCCATCCCCCTTGTCATCACGGTGCACAATGAAACCTCTCATTACAATGCTCCATGACACTTGTCATCACAATGCTCCATGGCCCTTGTCATCACAATGCTCCAGAATTCTTGTCATCACAATGTTCCATGACCGTGTCATCACAATGCTCCATGGCCCTTGTCATCACAATGCTCCAGAATTCTTGTCATCACAATGTTCCATGACCGTGTCATCACAATGCTCCATGGCCCTTGTCATCACAATGCTCCAGAATTCTTGTCATCACAATGTTCCATGACCGTGTCATCACAATGCTCCAGAATTCTTGTCATCACAATGTTCCATGACCGTGTCATCACAATGCTCCATGGCCCTTCTCATCACAATGCTCCAGAATTCTTGTCATCACAATGTTCCATGACCGTGTCATCACAATGCTCCATGGCCCTGGTCATCACAATGCTCCAGATTGCTTGTCATCACAAAGTTCCATGACCGTGTCATCACAATGCACCATGGCCCTTGTCATCAGAATGCTCCAGAATTCTTGTCATCACAATGTTCCATGACGGTGTCATCACAATGCTCCATGGTCCTTGTCATCACAATGCTCCAGAATTCTTGTCATCACAATGTTCCATGACCGTGTCATCACAATGCTCCATGGCCCTTTTCATCACAATGCTCCAGATTTCTTGTCATCACAATGTTCCATGACCGTGTCATCACAATGCTCCAGAATTCTTGTCATCACAATGTTCCATGACTGTGTCATCACAATGCTCCAGAATTCTTGTCATCACAGTGTTCCATGACCGTGTCATCACAATATTCCCTGACCATGTCATCACAATTCTCCAGAATTCTTGTCATCACAATGCTCCAGAATTCTTGTCATCACAAATTCCATGACCGTGTCATCACAATGCTCCAGAATTCTTGTCATCATAATGCTCCAGAATTTTTGTCATCACAATGTTCCATGACCGTGTCATCACAATGCTCCATGGCCCTGGTCATCACAATGCTCCAGATTGCTTGTCATCACAAAGTTCCATGACCGTGTCATCACAATGCACCATGGCCCTTGTCATCACGATGCTCCAGAATTCTTGTCATAACAATGTTCCATGACCGTGTCATCACAATGCTCCATGGCCCTTGTCATCACAATGCTCCAGAATTCTTGTCATCACAATGTTCCATGACCGTGTCATCACAATGCTCCATAATTCTTGTCATCACAATGTTCCATGACCGTGTCATCACAATGTTCCAGAATTCTTGTCATCACAATGTTCCATGACCGTGTCATCACAATGCTCCATGGCCCTTGTCATCACAATGCTCCAGAATTCTTGTCATCACAATGTTCCATGACCGTGTCATCACAATGCTCCATGGCCCTGGTCATCACAATGCTCCAGATTGCTTGTCATCACAAAGTTCCATGACCGTGTCATCACAATGCACCATGGCCCTTGTCATCAGAATGCTCCAGAATTCTTGTCATCACAATGTTCCATGACCGTGTCATCACAATGCTCCATGGCCCTTTTCATCACAATGCTCCAGGTTTCTTGTCATCACAATGTTCCATGACCGTGTCATCACAATGCTCCAGTATTCTTGTCATCACAATGTTCCATGACTGTGTCATCACAATGCTCCAGAATTCTTGTCATCACAGTGTTCCATGACCGTGTCATCACAATATTCCCTGACCATGTCATCACAATTTTCCAGAATTCTTGTCATCACAATGCTCCAGAATTCTTGTCATCACAATGTTCCATGACCGTGTCATCACAATGCTCCAGAATTCTTGTCATCATAATGCTCCAGAATTCTTGTCATTACAATGTTCCATGACCGTGTCATCACAATGCTCCATGGCCCTGGTCATCACAATGCTCCAGATTGCTTGTCATCACAAAGTACCATGACCGTGTCATAACAATGCACCATGGCCCTTGTCATCACGATGCTCCAGAATTCTTGTCATCACAATGTTCCATGACCGTGTCATCACAGTGCTCCATGGCCCTTGTCATCACAATGCTCCAGAATTCTTGTCATCACAATGTTCCATGACCGTGTCATCACAATGCTCCATATTTCTTGTCATCACAATGTTCCATGAACGTGTCATCACAATGCTACATGACCCTGGTCATCACATTTCTCCATGACCTTTGTCATCACAATGCTCTATATAGTTTTTCATGACAATTCTAAATGACCACTTTAATCACTTTGCTTGCTGACAATTTTCATCACATTTCTCTATTGTCATTACAATTCCCCATGTCCCCATTCTTCACAATGCTCCATGATGCCTGTCATCACAATGCTTAATGGCTTTTGTTATCACAATGCTCCAGGACCAGTTTCATCACAATACTCCATCCCCCTTGTCATCACGGTGCACAATGAAACCTCTCATTACAATGCTCCATGACACTTGTCATCACAATGCTCCATGGCCCTTGTCTTCACAATGCTCCAGAATTCTTGTCATCACCATGTTCCATGACCATGTCATCACAATTCTCCATGGCCCTTGTCATCACAATGCTCCATGGCCCTTTTCATCACAATGCTCCAGAATTCTTGTCATCACAATGTTCCATGACCGTGTCATCACAATGCTCCATGGCCCTGGTCATCACAATGCTCCAGATTGCTTGTCATCACAAAGTTCCATGACCGTGTCATCACAATGCACCATGGCCCTTGTCATCAGAATGCTCCAGAATTCTTGTCATCACAATGTTCCATGACCGTGTCATCACAATGCTCCATGGCCCATTTCATCACAATGCTCCAGATTTCTTGTCATCACAATGTTCCATGACCGTGTCATCACAATGCTCCAGTATTCTTGTCATCACAATGTTCCATGACTGTGTCATCACAATGCTCCTGAATTCTTGTCATCACAGTGTTCCATGACCGTGTCATCACAATATTCCCTGACCATGTCATCACAATTTTCCAGAATTCTTGTCATCACAATGCTCCAGAATTCTTGTCATCACAATGTTCCATGACCGTGTCATCACAATGCTCCAGAATTCTTGTCATCATAATGCTCCAGAATTCTTGTCATTACAATGTTCCATGACCGTGTCATCACAATGCTCCATGGCCCTGGTCATCACAATGCTCCAGATTGCTTGTCATCACAAAGTACCATGACCGTGTCATAACAATGCACCATGGCCCTTGTCATCACGATGCTCCAGAATTCTTGTCATCACAATGTTCCATGACCGTGTCATCACAGTGCTCCATGGCCCTTGTCATCACAATGCTCCAGAATTCTTGTCATCACAATGTTCCATGACCGTGTCATCACAATGCTCCATGGCCCTTGTCATCACAATGCTCCAGAATTCTTGTCATCACAATGTTCCATGACCGTGTCATCACAATGCTCCAGAATTCTTGTCATCACAGTGTTCCATGACCGTGTCATCACAATATTCCCTGACCATGTCATCACAATTCTCCAGAATTCTTGTCATCACAATGCTCCAGAATTCTTGTCATCACAAATTCCATGACCGTGTCATCACAATGCTCCAGAATTCTTGTCATCATAATGCTCCAGAATTTTTGTCATCACAATGTTCCATGACCGTGTCATCACAATGCTCCATTGCTCTGGTCATCACAATGCTCCAGATTGCTTGTCATCACAAAGTTCCATGACCGTGTCATCACAATGCACCATGGCCCTTGTCATCACGATGCTCCAGAATTCTTGTCATCACAATGTTCCATGACCGTGTCATCACAATGCTCCATAATTCTTGTCATCACAATGTTCCATGACCGTGTCATCACAATGCTACATGACCCTGGTCATCACAGTTCTCCATGACCTTTGTCATCACAATGCTCTATATAGTTTTTCATGACAATTCTAAATGACCACTTTAATCATTTTGCTTGGTGACCATTTTCATCACATTTCTCTATTGTCATTACAATTCCCCATGTCCCCATTCTTCACAATGCTCCATGATGCCTGTCATCACAATGCTCAATGGCTTTTGTTATCACAATGCTCCAGGACCAGTTTCATCACAATACTCCATCCCCCTTGTCATCACGGTGCACAATGAAACCTCTCATTACAATGCTCCATGACACTTGTCATCACAATGCTCCATGGCCCTTGTCTTCACAATGCTCCAGAATTCTTGTCATCACCATGTTCCATGACCACGTCATCACAATTCTCCATGGCCCTTGTCATCACAATGCTCCATGGCCCTTGTCATCACAATGCGCCAGAATTCTTGTCATCACAATGTTCCATGACCGTGTCATCACAATGCTCCATAATTCTTGTCATCACAATGTTCCATGACCGTGTCATCACAATGCTCCAGAATTCTTGTCATCACAATGTTCCATGACCGTGTCATCACAATGCTCCATAATTCTTGTCATCACAATGTTCCATGACCGTGTCATCACAATGCTCCAGAATTCTTGTCATCACAATGTTCCATGACCATGTCATCACAAGGCACCATGACCCTTGTCACCACAATGCTCCAGAATTCTTGTCATCACAATGTTCCATGACCGTGTCATCACAATGCTCCAGAATTCTTGTCATCACAATGTTCCATGACCGTGTCATCACAATGCTCCATAATTCTTGTTATCACAATGTTCCATGACCGTGTCATCACAATGCTCCATGGCCCTTGTCATCACAATGCTCCAGAATTCTTGTCATCACAATGTTCCATGACCGTGTCATCACAATGCTCCATGGCCCATTTCATCACAATGCTCCAGAATTCTTGTCATCACAATGTTCCATGACCGTGTCATCACAATGCTCCAGAATTCTTGTCATCACAATGTTCCATGACCATGTCATCACAATGCTCCATGGCCCTTGTCATCACAATGCTCCAGAATTCTTGTCATCACAATGTTCCAAGACCGTGTCATCACAATGCTCCATAATTCTTGTCATCACAATGTTCCATGACCGTGTCATCACAATGCTACATGACCCTGGTCATCACAGTTCTCCATGACCTTTGTCATCACAATGCTCTATATAGTTTTTCATGACAATTCTAAATGACCACTTTAATCATTTTGCTTGCTGACCATTTTCATCACATTTCTCTATTGTCATTACAATTCCCCATGTCCCCATTCTTCACAATGCTCCATGATGCCTGTCATCACAATGCTCAATGGCTTTTGTTATCACAATGCTCCAGGACCAGTTTCATCACAATACTCCATCCCCCTTGTCATCACGGTGCACAATGAAACCTCTCATTACAATGCTCCATGACACTTGTCATCACAATGCTCCATGGCCCTTGTCATCACAATGCTCCAGAATTCTTGTCATCACAATGTTCCATGACCGTGTCATCACAATGCTCCATGGCCCTTGTCATCACAATGCTCCAGAATTCTTGTCATCACAATGTTCCATGACCGTGTCATCACAATGCTCCATGGCCCTTGTCATCACAATGCTCCAGAATTCTTGTCATCACAATGTTCCATGACCGTGTCATCACAATGCTCCAGAATTCTTGTCATCACAATGTTCCATGACCGTGTCATCACAATGCTCCATGGCCCTTCTCATCACAATGCTCCAGAATTCTTGTCATCACAATGTTCCATGACCGTGTCATCACAATGCTCCATGGCCCTGGTCATCACAATGCTCCAGATTGCTTGTCATCACAAAGTTCCATGACCGTGTCATCACAATGCACCATGGCCCTTGTCATCAGAATGCTCCAGAATTCTTGTCATCACAATGTTCCATGACGGTGTCATCACAATGCTCCATGGTCCTTGTCATCACAATGCTCCAGAATTCTTGTCATCACAATGTTCCATGACCGTGTCATCACAATGCTCCATGGCCCTTTTCATCACAATGCTCCAGATTTCTTGTCATCACAATGTTCCATGACCGTGTCATCACAATGCTCCAGAATTCTTGTCATCACAATGTTCCATGACTGTGTCATCACAATGCTCCAGAATTCTTGTCATCACAGTGTTCCATGACCGTGTCATCACAATATTCCCTGACCATGTCATCACAATTCTCCAGAATTCTTGTCATCACAATGCTCCAGAATTCTTGTCATCACAAATTCCATGACCGTGTCATCACAATGCTCCAGAATTCTTGTCATCATAATGCTCCAGAATTTTTGTCATCACAATGTTCCATGACCGTGTCATCACAATGCTCCATGGCCCTGGTCATCACAATGCTCCAGATTGCTTGTCATCACAAAGTTCCATGACCGTGTAATCACAATGCACCATGGCCCTTGTCATCACGATGCTCCAGAATTCTTGTCATAACAATGTTCCATGACCGTGTCATCACAATGCTCCATGGCCCTTGTCATCACAATGCTCCAGAATTCTTGTCATCACAATGTTCCATGACCGTGTCATCACAATGCTCCATAATTCTTGTCATCACAATGTTCCATGACCGTGTCATCACAATGTTCCAGAATTCTTGTCATCACAATGTTCCATGACCGTGTCATCACAATGCTCCATGGCCCTTGTCATCACAATGCTCCAGAATTCTTGTCATCACAATGTTCCATGAACGTGTCATCACAATGCTACATGACCCTGGTCATCACATTTCTCCATGACCTTTGTCATCACAATGCTCTATATAGTTTTTCATGACAATTCTAAATGACCACTTTAATCACTTTGCTTGCTGACAATTTTCATCACATTTCTCTATTGTCATTACAATTCCCCATGTCCCCATTCTTCACAATGCTCCATGATGCCTGTCATCACAATGCTTAATGGCTTTTGTTATCACAATGCTCCAGGACCAGTTTCATCACAATACTCCATCCCCCTTGTCATCACGGTGCACAATGAAACCTCTCATTACAATGCTCCATGACACTTGTCATCACAATGCTCCATGGCCCTTGTCTTCACAATGCTCCAGAATTCTTGTCATCACCATGTTCCATGACCATGTCATCACAATTCTCCATGGCCCTTGTCATCACAATGCTCCATGGCCCTTTTCATCACAATGCTCCAGAATTCTTGTCATCACAATGTTCCATGACCGTGTCATCACAATGCTCCATGGCCCTGGTCATCACAATGCTCCAGATTGCTTGTCATCACAAAGTTCCATGACCGTGTCATCACAATGCACCATGGCCCTTGTCATCAGAATGCTCCAGAATTCTTGTCATCACAATGTTCCATGACCGTGTCATCACAATGCTCCATGGCCCATTTCATCACAATGCTCCAGATTTCTTGTCATCACAATGTTCCATGACCGTGTCATCACAATGCTCCAGTATTCTTGTCATCACAATGTTCCATGACTGTGTCATCACAATGCTCCTGAATTCTTGTCATCACAGTGTTCCATGACCGTGTCATCACAATATTCCCTGACCATGTCATCACAATTTTCCAGAATTCTTGTCATCACAATGCTCCAGAATTCTTGTCATCACAATGTTCCATGACCGTGTCATCACAATGCTCCAGAATTCTTGTCATCATAATGCTCCAGAATTCTTGTCATTACAATGTTCCATGACCGTGTCATCACAATGCTCCATGGCCCTGGTCATCACAATGCTCCAGATTGCTTGTCATCACAAAGTACCATGACCGTGTCATAACAATGCACCATGGCCCTTGTCATCACGATGCTCCAGAATTCTTGTCATCACAATGTTCCATGACCGTGTCATCACAGTGCTCCATGGCCCTTGTCATCACAATGCTCCAGAATTCTTGTCATCACAATGTTCCATGACCGTGTCATCACAATGCTCCATATTTCTTGTCATCACAATGTTCCATGAACGTGTCATCACAATGCTACATGACCCTGGTCATCACAGTTCTCCATGACCTTTGTCATCACAATGCTCTATATAGTTTTTCATGACAATTCTAAATGACCACTTTAATCACTTTGCTTGCTGACAATTTTCTTCACATTTCTCTATTGTCATTACAATTCCCCATGTCCCCATTCTTCACAATGCTCCATGATGCCTGTCATCACAATGCTTAATGGCTTTTGTTATCACAATGCTCCAGGACCAGTTTCATCACAATACTCCATCCCCCTTGTCATCACGGTGCACAATGAAACCTCTCATTACAATGCTCCATGACACTTGTCATCACAATGCTCCATGGCCCTTGTCTTCACAATGCTCCAGAATTCTTGTCATCACCATGTTCCATGACCATGTCATCACAATTCTCCATGGCCCTTGTCATCACAATGCTCCATGGCCCTTTTCATCACAATGCTCCATAATTCTTGTCATCACAATGTTCAATGACCGTGTCATCACAATGCTCCAGAATTCTTGTCATCACAATGTTCCATGACCATGTCATCACAATGCACCATGACCCTTGTCACCACAATGGTCCAGAATTCTTGTCATCACAATGTTCGATGACCGTGTCATCACAATGCTCCATGGCCCTTGTCATCACAATGCTCCAGAATTCTTGTCATCTCAATGTTCCATGACCGTGTCATCACAATGCTCCAGAATTCTTGTCATCACAATGTTCCATGACCATGTCATCACAATGCTCCATAATTCTTGTCATCACAATGTTCCATGACCGTGTCATCACAATGCTCCATGGCCCTTGTCATCACAATGCTCCAGAATTCTTGTCATCACAATGTTCCATGACCATGTCATCACAATGCTCCATGGCCCTGGTCATCACAATGCTCCAGAATTCTTGTCATCACAATGTTCCATGACCGTGTCATCACAATGCTCCATGGCCCTTGTCATCACAATGCTCCAGAATTCTTGTCATCACAATGTTCCATGACCGTGTCATCACAATGCTCCATGGCCCTGGTCATCACAATGCTCCAGATTGCTTGTCATCAGAAAGTTCCATGACCGTGTCATCACAATGCACCATGGCCCTTGTCATCACAATGCTCCAGAATTCTTGTCATCACAATGTTCCATGACCGTGTCATCACAATGCTCCATGGTCCTTGTCATCACAATGCTCCAGAATCCTTGTCATCACAATGATCCATGACCGTGTCATCACAATGCTCCATGGCCCTTGTCATCACAATGCACCAGATTTCTTGTCATCACAATGTTCCATGACCGTGTCATCACAATGCTCCATAATTTTTGTCATCACACTGTTCCATGACCGTGTCATCACAATGCTACATGACCCTGGCCTTCACAGTTCTCCATGACCTTTGTCATCACAATGCTCTATGTAGTTTTTCATGACAATTCTAAATGACCACTTTAATCACTTTGCTTGCTGACCATTTTCATCACATTTCTCTATTGTCATTACAATTTCCCATGACCCCTTTCTTCACAATGCTCCATGATGCCTGTCATCACAATGCTCAATGTCTTTTGTTATCACAATGCTCCAGGACCAGTTTCATCACAATACTCTATCCCCCTTGTCATCACGGTGCACAATGAAACCTCTCATTACAATGCTCCATGACACTTGTCATCACAATGCTCCATGGCCCTTGTCATCACAATGCTCCAGATTGTTGTCATCACAAAGTTCCGTGACCATGTCATCACAATGCACCATGGCCCTTGTCATCACAATGCTGCAGAATTCTTTTCATCACAATGTTCCATGACCGTGTCATCACAATGCTCCATGGCCCTTGTCATCACAATGCACCAGAATTCTGGTCATCACAATGTTCCATGATCGTGTCATCACAATGCTCCATGGCTCTTGTCATCACAATGCTCCAGAATTCTGGTCATCACAATGTTCCATGACCGTGTCATCACAATGCTCCATAATTCTTGTCATCACAATGTTCCATGACCGTGTCATCACAATGCTACATGACCCTGGTCATCAGAGTTCTCCATGACCATTGTCATCACAATGCTCTATATAGTTTTTCATGACAATTCTAAAAGACCACTTTAATCACTTTGCTTGCTGACAATTTCATCACATTTCTCTATCGTCATTATAATTCCCCATGACCACTTTCTTCACAATGCTCCATGATGCCTGTCATCACAATGCTCAATGGCTTTTGTTATCACAATGCTCCAGGACCAGTTTCATCACAATACTCCATCCCCCTTGTCATCACGGTGCACAATGAAAAGTTTCATTACAATGCTCCATGACACATGTCATCACAATGCTCCAGAATTCTTGTCATCACAATGTTCCATGACCGTGTCATCACAATGCTCCATGGCCCTTGTCATCACAATGCTTCAGAATTCTTCTCATTTGAATATTCCATGACCGTGTCATCACAATGCTCCATGGCCCTTGTCATCACAATGCTCCAGAATTCTTGTCATCACAATGTTCGATGACCATGTCATCACAATGCTCCATGGCCCTTGTCATCACAATGCTCCAGAATTCTTGTCATCACAATGTTCCATGATCGTGTCATCACAATGCTCCATAATTCTTGTCATCACAATGTTCCATGACCGTGTCATCACAATGCTACATGACTCTGGTCATCACAGTTCTCCAAGACCTTTGCCATCACAATGCTCTATATAGATTTTTATGACAATTCTAAATGAACACTTTAATCACTTTGATTGCTGACCATTTTCATCACATTTCTCTATTGTTATTACAATTCCCCATGACCCCTTTCTTCACAATGCTCCATGATGCCTGTCATCACAATGCTCCATGGCTTTTGTTATCACAAAGCTCCAGGACCAGTTTCATCACAATACTCCATCCCCCTTGTCATCACGGTGCACAATGAAAAGTTACATTACAATGCTCCATGACACATGTCATCACAATGCTCCAGAATTCTTGTCATCACAATGTTCCATGACCATGTCATCACAATGCTCCATGGCCCTTGTCATCACAATGCTCCAGAATTCTTGTCATCACAATGTTCCATGACCGTGTCATCACAATGCTCCATTTCCCTTGTCATCACAATGCTCCAGAATTCTTGTCATCACAATGTTCCATGACCGTGTCATCACAATGCTCCATAATTCTTGTCATCAAAATGTTCCATGACCGTGTCATCACAATGCTCCAGAATTCTTGTCATCACAATGTTCCATGACCGTGTCATCACAATGTTCCAGAATTCTTGTCATCACAATGCTCCAGATTTCTTGTCATCACAATGTTCCATGACCGTGTCATCACAATGCTCCATGGCCCTGGTCACCACAATGCTCCAGATTGCTTGTCATCACAAAGTTCCATGACCGTGTCATCACAATGCACCATGGCCCTTGTCATCACAATGCTCCAGAATTCTTGTCATCACAAAGTTCCATGACTGTGTCATCAAAATGCACCATGGCCCTTGTCATCACAATGTTCCAGAATTCTTGTCATCACAATGTTCCATGACCGTGTCATCACAATGCTCCATGGCCCTTGTCATCACAATGCTCCAGAATTCTTGTCATCACAATGTTCCATGACCGTGTCATCAAAATGCTCCATAATTCTTGTCATCACAATGTTCCATGACCGTGTCATCACAATGCTCCATAATTCTTGTCATCACAATGTTCCATGACCGTGTCATCACAATGCTCCATAATTCTTCTCATCACAATGTTCCATGACCGTGTCATCACAATGCTCCATAATTCTTGTCATCACAATATTCCATGACCGTGTCATCACAATGCTCCATGGCCCTTGTCATCACAATGCTCCAGAATTCTTCTCATCACAATGCTCCAGAATTCTTGTCATCACAATGTTCCATGACCGTGTCATCACAATGCTCCATAATTCTTGTCATCACAATGTTCCATGACCGTGTCATCACAATGCTACATGACCCTGGTCATCACAGTTCTCCATGACCTTTGTCATCTCAATGCTCTATATAGTTTTTCATGACAATTCTAAATGACCACTTTAATCATTTTGCTTGCTGACCATTTTCATCACATTTCTCTATTGTCATTACAATTCCCCATGTCCCCATTCTTCACAATGCTCCATGATGCCTGTCATCACAATGCTCAATGGCTTTTGTTATCACAATGCTCCAGGACCAGTTTCATCACAATACTCCATCCCCCTTGTCATCACGGTGCACAATGAAACCTCTCATTACAATGCTCCATGACACTTGTCATCACAATGCTCCATGGCCCTTGTCTTCACAATGCTCCAGAATTCTTGTCATCACCATGTTCCATGACCATGTCATCACAATTCTCCATGGCCCTTGTCATCACAATGCTCCATGGCCCTTGTCATCACAATGCTCCAGAATTCTTGTCATCACAATGTTCCATGACCGTGTCATCACAATGCTCCATGGCCCTTGTCATCACAATGCTCCATAATTCTTGTCATCACAATGTTCCATGACCGTGGCATCACAATGCTCCAGAATTCTTGTCATCACAATGTTCCATGACCATGTCATCACAATGCACCAAGACCCTTGTCACCACAATGCTCCAGAATTCTTGTCATCACAATGTTCCATGACCGTGTCATCACAATGCTCCAGAATTCTTGTCATCACAATGTTCCATGACCATGTCATCACAATGCTCCATGGCCCTTGTCATCACAATGTTCCAGAATTCTTGTCATCACAATGTTCCATGACCGTGTCATCACAATGCTCCATAATTCTTCTCATCACAATGTTCCATGACCGTGTCATCACAATGCTACATGACCCTGGTCATCACAGTTCTCCATGACCTTTGTCATCACAATGCTCTATATAGTTTTTCATGACAATTCTAAATGACCACTTTAATCATTTTGCTTGCTGACCATTTTCATCACATTTCTCTATTGTCATTACAATTCCCCATGTCCCCATTCTTCACAATGCTCCATGATGCCTGTCATCACAATGCTCAATGGCTTTTGTTATCACAATGCTCCAGGACCAGTTTCATCACAATACTCCATCCCCCTTGTCATCACGGTGCACAATGGAACCTCTCATTACAATGCTCCATGACACTTGTCATCACAATGCTCCATGGCCCTTGTCTTCACAATGCTCCAGAATTCTTGTCATCACCATGTTCCATGACCATGTCATCACAATTCTCCATGGCCCTTGTCATCACAATGCTCCATGGCCCTTGTCATCACAATGCTCCAGAATTCTTGTCATCACAATGTTCCATGACCGTGTCATCACAATGCTCCATGGCCCTTGTCATCACAATGCTCCATAATTCTTGTCATCACAATGTTCCATGACCGTGGCATCACAATGCTCCAGAATTCTTGTCATCACAATGTTCCATGACCATGTCATCACAATGCACCATGACCCTTGTCACCACAATGCTCCAGAATTCTTGTCATCACAATGTTCCATGACCGTGTCATCACAATGCTCCATAATTCTTGTCATCACAATGTTCCATGACCGTGTCATCACAATGCTCCAGAATTCTTGTCATCACAATGTTCCATGACCGTGTCATCACAATGCTCCATAATTCTTGTCATCACAATGTTCCATGACCGTGTCATCACAATGCTCCAGAATTCTTGTCATCAAAATGTTCCATGACCGTGTCATCACAATGCTCCAGAATTCTTGTCATCACAATGTTCCATGACCGTGTCATCACAATGTTCCAGAATTCTTGTCATCACAATGCTCCAGATTTCTTGTCATCACAATGTTCCATGACCGTGTCATCACAATGCTCCATGGCCCTGGTCACCACAATGCTCCAGATTGCTTGTCATCACAAAGTTCCATGACCGTGTCATCACAATGCACCATGGCCCTTGTCATCACAATGCTCCAGAATTCTTGTCATCACAAAGTTCCATGACTGTGTCATCAAAATGCACCATGGCCCTTGTCATCACAATGTTCCAGAATTCTTGTCATCACAATGTTCCATGACCGTGTCATCACAATGCTACATGACCCTGGTCATCACAGTTCTCCATGACCTTTGTCATCACAATGCTCTATATAGTTTTTCATGACAATTCTAAATGACCACTTTAATCATTTTGCTTGCTGACCATTTTCATCACATTTCTCTATTGTCATTACAATTCCCCATGTCCCCATTCTTCACAATGCTCCATGATGCCTGTCATCACAATGCTCAATGGCTTTTGTTATCACAATGCTCCAGGACCAGTTTCATCACAATACTCCATCCCCCTTGTCATCACGGTGCACAATGAAACCTCTCATTACAATGCTCCATGACACTTGTCATCACAATGCTCCATGGCCCTTGTCTTCACAATGCTCCAGAATTCTTGTCATCACCATGTTCCATGACCACGTCATCACAATTCTCCATGGCCCTTGTCATCACAATGCTCCATGGCCCTTGTCATCACAATGCGCCAGAATTCTTGTCATCACAATGTTCCATGACCGTGTCATCACAATGCTCCATAATTCTTGTCATCACAATGTTCCATGACCGTGTCATCACAATGCTCCAGAATTCTTGTCATCACAATGTTCCATGACCGTGTCATCACAATGCTCCATAATTCTTGTCATCACAATGTTCCATGACCGTGTCATCACAATGCTCCAGAATTCTTGTCATCACAATGTTCCATGACCGTGTCATCACAATGCTACATGACTCTGGTCATCACAGTTCTCCAAGACCTTTGCCATCACAATGCTCTATATAGATTTTTATGACAATTCTAAATGAACACTTTAATCACTTTGATTGCTGACCATTTTCATCACATTTCTCTATTGTCATTACAATTCCCCATGACCCCTTTCTTCACAATGCTCCATGATGCCTGTCATCACAATGCTCCATGGCTTTTGTTATCACAAAGCTCCAGGACCAGTTTCATCACAATACTCCATCCCCCTTGTCATCACGGTGCACAATGAAAAGTTACATTACAATGCTCCATGACACATGTCATCACAATGCTCCAGAATTCTTGTCATCACAATGTTCCATGACCATGTCATCACAATGCTCCATGGCCCTTGTCATCACAATGCTCCAGAATTCTTGTCATCACAATGTTCCATGACCGTGTCATCACAATGCTCCATTTCCCTTGTCATCACAATGCTCCAGAATTCTTGTCATCACAATGTTCCATGACCGTGTCATCACAATGCTCCATAATTCTTGTCATCAAAATGTTCCATGACCGTGTCATCACAATGCTCCAGAATTCTTGTCATCACAATGTTCCATGACCGTGTCATCACAATGTTCCAGAATTCTTGTCATCACAATGCTCCAGATTTCTTGTCATCACAATGTTCCATGACCGTGTCATCACAATGCTCCATGGCCCTGGTCACCACAATGCTCCAGATTGCTTGTCATCACAAAGTTCCATGACCGTGTCATCACAATGCACCATGGCCCTTGTCATCACAATGCTCCAGAATTCTTGTCATCACAAAGTTCCATGACTGTGTCATCAAAATGCACCATGGCCCTTGTCATCACAATGTTCCAGAATTCTTGTCATCACAATGTTCCATGACCGTGTCATCACAATGCTCCATGGCCCTTGTCATCACAATGCTCCAGAATTCTTGTCATCACAATGTTCCATGACCGTGTCATCACAATGCTCCATAATTCTTGTCATCACAATGTTCCATGACCGTGTCATCACAATGCTCCATAATTCTTGTCATCACAATGTTCCATGACCGTGTCATCACAATGCTCCATAATTCTTCTC
Source organism: Balaenoptera acutorostrata (assembly GCF_949987535.1). Classification (NCBI taxonomy): domain Eukaryota; kingdom Metazoa; phylum Chordata; class Mammalia; order Artiodactyla; family Balaenopteridae; genus Balaenoptera; species Balaenoptera acutorostrata. Next base: position 55,225 of record NW_026645529.1, read on the forward strand.
ATCACAATGTTCCATGACCGTGTCATCACAATGCTCCATAATTCTTGTCATCACAATATTCCATGACCGTGTCATCACAATGCTCCATGGCCCTTGTCATCACAATGCTCCAGAATTCTTCTCATCACAATGTTCCATGACCATGTCATCACAATTCTCCATGGCCCTTGTCATCACAATGCTCCATGGCCCTTGTCATCACAATGCGCCAGAATTCTTGTCATCACAATGTTCCATGACCGTGTCATCACAATGCTCCATGGCCCTTGTCATCACAATGCTCCAGAATTCTTGTCATCACAATGTTCCATGACCGTGTCATCACAATGCTCCATAATTCTTGTCATCACAATGTTCCATGACCGTGTCATCACAATGCTACATGACCCTGGTCATCACAGTTCTCCATGACCTTTGTCATCACAATGCTCTATATAGTTTTTCATGACAATTCTAAATGACCACTTTAATCATTTTGCTTGGTGACCATTTTCATCACATTTCTCTATTGTCATTACAATTCCCCATGTCCCCATTCTTCACAATGCTCCATGATGCCTGTCATCACAATGCTCAATGGCTTTTGTTATCACAATGCTCCAGGACCAGTTTCATCACAATACTCCATCCCCCTTGTCATCACGGTGCACAATGAAACCTCTCATTACAATGCTCCATGACACTTGTCATCACAATGCTCCATGGCCCTTGTCTTCACAATGCTCCAGAATTCTTGTCATCACCATGTTCCATGACCATGTCATCACAATTCTCCATGGCCCTTGTCATCACAATGCTCCATGGCCCTTGTCATCACAATGCTCCAGAATTCTTGTCATCACAATGTTCCATGACCGTGTCATCACAATGCTCCATGGCCCTTGTCATCACAATGCTCCATAATTCTTGTCATCACAATGTTCCATGACCGTGGCATCACAATGCTCCAGAATTCTTGTCATCACAATGTTCCATGACCATGTCATCACAATGCACCATGACCCTTGTCACCACAATGCTCCAGAATTCTTGTCATCACAATGTTCCATGACCGTGTCATCACAATGCTCCAGAATTCTTGTCATCACAATGTTCCATGACCATGTCATCACAATGCTCCATGGCCCTTGTCATCACAATGCTCCAGAATTCTTGTCATCACAATGTTCCATGACCGTGTCATCACAATGCTCCATAATTCTTGTCATCACAATGTTCCATGACCGTGTCATCACAATGCTACATGACCCTGGTCATCACAGTTCTCCATGACCTTTGTCATCACAATGCTCTATATAGTTTTTCATGACAATTCTAAATGACCACTTTAATCATTTTGCTTGCTGACCATTTTCATCACATTTCTCTATTGTCATTACAATTCCCCATGTCCCCATTCTTCACAATGCTCCATGATGCCTGTCATCACAATGCTCAATGGCTTTTGTTATCACAATGCTCCAGGACCAGTTTCATCACAATACTCCATCCCCCTTGTCATCACGGTGCACAATGAAACCTCTCATTACAATGCTCCATGACACTTGTCATCACAATGCTCCATGGCCCTTGTCTTCACAATGCTCCAGAATTCTTGTCATCACCATGTTCCATGACCATGTCATCACAATTCTCCATGGCCCTTGTCATCACAATGCTCCATGGCCCTTGTCATCACAATGCTCCAGAATTCTTGTCATCACAATGTTCCATGACCGTGTCATCACAATGCTCCATGGCCCTTGTCATCACAATGCTCCATAATTCTTGTCATCACAATGTTCCATGACCGTGGCATCACAATGCTCCAGAATTCTTGTCATCACAATGTTCCATGACCATGTCATCACAATGCACCATGACCCTTGTCACCACAATGCTCCAGAATTCTTGTCATCACAATGTTCCATGACCGTGTCATCACAATGCTCCAGAATTCTTGTCATCACAATGTTCCATGACCATGTCATCACAATGCTCCATGGCCCTTGTCATCACAATGCTCCAGAATTCTTGTCATCACAATGTTCCATGACCGTGTCATCACAATGCTCCATAATTCTTGTCATCACAATGTTCCATGACCGTGTCATCACAATGCGACATGACCCTGGTCATCACAGTTCTCCATGACCTTTGTCATCACAATGCTCTATATAGTTTTTCATGACAATTCTAAATGACCACTTTAATCATTTTGCTTGCTGACCATTTTCATCACATTTCTCTATTGTCATTACAATTCCCCATGTCCCCATTCTTCACAATGCTCCATGATGCCTGTCATCACAATGCTCAATGGCTTTTGTTATCACAATGCTCCAGGACCAGTTTCATCACAATACTCCATCCCCCTTGTCATCACGGTGCACAATGAAACCTCTCATTACAATGCTCCATGACACTTGTCATCACAATGCTCCATGGCCCTTGTCTTCACAATGCTCCAGAATTCTTGTCATCACCATGTTCCATGACCACGTCATCACAATTCTCCATGGCCCTTGTCATCACAATGCTCCATGGCCCTTGTCATCACAATGCGCCAGAATTCTTGTCATCACAATGTTCCATGACCGTGTCATCACAATGCTCCATAATTCTTGTCATCACAATGTTCCATGACCGTGTCATCACAATGCTCCATGGCCCTTGTCATCACAATGCTCCAGAATTCTTGTCATCACAATGTTCCATGACCGTGTCATCACAATGCTCCATGGCCCTGGTCATCACAATGCTCCAGATTGCTTGTCATCAGAAAGTTCCATGACCGTGTCATCACAATGCACCATGGCCCTTGTCATCACAATGCTCCAGAATTCTTGTCATCACAATGTTCCATGACCGTGTCATCACAATGCTCCATGGTCCTTGTCATCACAATGCTCCAGAATCCTTGTCATCACAATGATCCATGACCGTGTCATCACAATGCTCCATGGCCCTTGTCATCACAATGCACCAGATTTCTTGTCATCACAATGTTCCATGACCGTGTCATCACAATGCTCCATAATTTTTGTCATCACACTGTTCCATGACCGTGTCATCACAATGCTACATGACCCTGGCCTTCACAGTTCTCCATGACCTTTGTCATCACAATGCTCTATGTAGTTTTTCATGACAATTCTAAATGACCACTTTAATCACTTTGCTTGCTGACCATTTTCATCACATTTCTCTATTGTCATTACAATTTCCCATGACCCCTTTCTTCACAATGCTCCATGATGCCTGTCATCACAATGCTCAATGTCTTTTGTTATCACAATGCTCCAGGACCAGTTTCATCACAATACTCTATCCCCCTTGTCATCACGGTGCACAATGAAACCTCTCATTACAATGCTCCATGACACTTGTCATCACAATGCTCCATGGCCCTTGTCATCACAATGCTCCAGATTGTTGTCATCACAAAGTTCCGTGACCATGTCATCACAATGCACCATGGCCCTTGTCATCACAATGCTGCAGAATTCTTTTCATCACAATGTTCCATGACCGTGTCATCACAATGCTCCATGGCCCTTGTCATCACAATGCACCAGAATTCTGGTCATCACAATGTTCCATGATCGTGTCATCACAATGCTCCATGGCTCTTGTCATCACAATGCTCCAGAATTCTGGTCATCACAATGTTCCATGACCGTGTCATCACAATGCTCCATAATTCTTGTCATCACAATGTTCCATGACCGTGTCATCACAATGCTACATGACCCTGGTCATCACAGTTCTCCATGACCATTGTCATCACAATGCTCTATATAGTTTTTCATGACAATTCTAAAAGACCACTTTAATCACTTTGCTTGCTGACAATTTCATCACATTTCTCTATCGTCATTATAATTCCCCATGACCACTTTCTTCACAATGCTCCATGATGCCTGTCATCACAATGCTCAATGGCTTTTGTTATCACAATGCTCCAGGACCAGTTTCATCACAATACTCCATCCCCCTTGTCATCACGGTGCACAATGAAAAGTTTCATTACAATGCTCCATGACACATGTCATCACAATGCTCCAGAATTCTTGTCATCACAATGTTCCATGACCGTGTCATCACAATGCTCCATGGCCCTTGTCATCACAATGCTTCAGAATTCTTCTCATTTGAATAATCCATGACCGTGTCATCACAATGCTCCATGGCCCTTGTCATCACAATGCTCCAGAATTCTTGTCATCACAATGTTCGATGACCATGTCATCACAATGCTCCATGGCCCTTGTCATCACAATGCTCCAGAATTCTTGTCATCACAATGTTCCATGATCGTGTCATCACAATGCTCCATAATTCTTGTCATCACAATGTTCCATGACCGTGTCATCACAATGCTACATGACTCTGGTCATCACAGTTCTCCAAGACCTTTGCCATCACAATGCTCTATATAGATTTTTATGACAATTCTAAATGAACACTTTAATCACTTTGATTGCTGACCATTTTCATCACATTTCTCTATTGTTATTACAATTCCCCATGACCCCTTTCTTCACAATGCTCCATGATGCCTGTCATCACAATGCTCCATGGCTTTTGTTATCACAAAGCTCCAGGACCAGTTTCATCACAATACTCCATCCCCCTTGTCATCACGGTGCACAATGAAAAGTTACATTACAATGCTCCATGACACATGTCATCACAATGCTCCAGAATTCTTGTCATCACAATGTTCCATGACCATGTCATCACAATGCTCCATGGCCCTTGTCATCACAATGCTCCAGAATTCTTGTCATCACAATGTTCCATGACCGTGTCATCACAATGCTCCATTTCCCTTGTCATCACAATGCTCCAGAATTCTTGTCATCACAATGTTCCATGACCGTGTCATCACAATGCTCCATAATTCTTGTCATCAAAATGTTCCATGACCGTGTCATCACAATGCTCCAGAATTCTTGTCATCACAATGTTCCATGACCGTGTCATCACAATGTTCCAGAATTCTTGTCATCACAATGCTCCAGATTTCTTGTCATCACAATGTTCCATGACCGTGTCATCACAATGCTCCATGGCCCTGGTCACCACAATGCTCCAGATTGCTTGTCATCACAAAGTTCCATGACCGTGTCATCACAATGCACCATGGCCCTTGTCATCACAATGCTCCAGAATTCTTGTCATCACAAAGTTCCATGACTGTGTCATCAAAATGCACCATGGCCCTTGTCATCACAATGTTCCAGAATTCTTGTCATCACAATGTTCCATGACCGTGTCATCACAATGCTCCATGGCCCTTGTCATCACAATGCTCCAGAATTCTTGTCATCACAATGTTCCATGACCGTGTCATCAAAATGCTCCATAATTCTTGTCATCACAATGTTCCATGACCGTGTCATCACAATGCTCCATAATTCTTGTCATCACAATGTTCCATGACCGTGTCATCACAATGCTCCATAATTCTTCTCATCACAATGTTCCATGACCGTGTCATCACAATGCTCCATAATTCTTGTCATCACAATATTCCATGACCGTGTCATCACAATGCTCCATGGCCCTTGTCATCACAATGCTCCAGAATTCTTCTCATCACAATGTTCCATGACCATGTCATCACAATTCTCCATGGCCCTTGTCATCACAATGCTCCATGGCCCTTGTCATCACAATGCGCCAGAATTCTTGTCATCACAATGTTCCATGACCGTGTCATCACAATGCTCCATGGCCCTTGTCATCACAATGCTCCAGAATTCTTGTCATCACAATGTTCCATGACCGTGTCATCACAATGCTCCATAATTCTTGTCATCACAATGTTCCATGACCGTGTCATCACAATGCTACATGACCCTGGTCATCACAGTTCTCCATGACCTTTGTCATCACAATGCTCTATATAGTTTTTCATGACAATTCTAAATGACCACTTTAATCATTTTGCTTGCTGACCATTTTCATCACATTTCTCTATTGTCATTACAATTCCCCATGTCCCCATTCTTCACAATGCTCCATGATGCCTGTCATCACAATGCTCAATGGCTTTTGTTATCACAATGCTCCAGGACCAGTTTCATCACAATACTCCATCCCCCTTGTCATCACGGTGCACAATGAAACCTCTCATTACAATGCTCCATGACACTTGTCATCACAATGCTCCATGGCCCTTGTCTTCACAATGCTCCAGAATTCTTGTCATCACCATGTTCCATGACCATGTCATCACAATTCTCCATGGCCCTTGTCATCACAATGCTCCATGGCCCTTGTCATCACAATGCTCCAGAATTCTTGTCATCACAATGTTCCATGACCGTGTCATCACAATGCTCCATGGCCCTTGTCATCACAATGCTCCATAATTCTTGTCATCACAATGTTCCATGACCGTGGCATCACAATGCTCCAGAATTCTTGTCATCACAATGTTCCATGACCATGTCATCACAATGCACCAAGACCCTTGTCACCACAATGCTCCAGAATTCTTGTCATCACAATGTTCCATGACCGTGTCATCACAATGCTCCAGAATTCTTGTCATCACAATGTTCCATGACCATGTCATCACAATGCTCCATGGCCCTTGTCATCACAATGTTCCAGAATTCTTGTCATCACAATGTTCCATGACCGTGTCATCACAATGCTCCATAATTCTTCTCATCACAATGTTCCATGACCGTGTCATCACAATGCTACATGACCCTGGTCATCACAGTTCTCCATGACCTTTGTCATCACAATGCTCTATATAGTTTTTCATGACAATTCTAAATGACCACTTTAATCATTTTGCTTGCTGACCATTTTCATCACATTTCTCTATTGTCATTACAATTCCCCATGTCCCCATTCTTCACAATGCTCCATGATGCCTGTCATCACAATGCTCAATGGCTTTTGTTATCACAATGCTCCAGGACCAGTTTCATCACAATACTCCATCCCCCTTGTCATCACGGTGCACAATGAAACCTCTCATTACAATGCTCCATGACACTTGTCATCACAATGCTCCATGGCCCTTGTCTTCACAATGCTCCAGAATTCTTGTCATCACCATGTTCCATGACCATGTCATCACAATTCTCCATGGCCCTTGTCATCACAATGCTCCATGGCCCTTGTCATCACAATGCTCCAGAATTCTTGTCATCACAATGTTCCATGACCGTGTCATCACAATGCTCCATGGCCCTTGTCATCACAATGCTCCATAATTCTTGTCATCACAATGTTCCATGACCGTGGCATCACAATGCTCCAGAATTCTTGTCATCACAATGTTCCATGACCATGTCATCACAATGCACCATGACCCTTGTCACCACAATGCTCCAGAATTCTTGTCATCACAATGTTCCATGACCATGTCATCACAATGCACCATGACCCTTGTCACCACAATGCTCCAGAATTCTTGTCATCACAATGTTCCATGACCGTGTCATCACAATGCTCCATAATTCTTGTCATCACAATGTTCCATGACCGTGTCATCACAATGCTCCAGAATTCTTGTCATCACAATGTTCCATGACCGTGTCATCACAATGCTCCATAATTCTTGTCATCACAATGTTCCATGACCGTGTCATCACAATGCTCCAGAATTCTTGTCATCAAAATGTTCCATGACCGTGTCATCACAATGCTCCAGAATTCTTGTCATCACAATGTTCCATGACCGTGTCATCACAATGTTCCAGAATTCTTGTCATCAGAATGCTCCAGATTTCTTGTCATCACAATGTTCCATGACCGTGTCATCACAATGCTCCATGGCCCTGGTCACCACAATGCTCCAGATTGCTTGTCATCACAAAGTTCCATGACCGTGTCATCACAATGCACCATGGCCCTTGTCATCACAATGCTCCAGAATTCTTGTCATCACAAAGTTCCATGACTGTGTCATCAAAATGCACCATGGCCCTTGTCATCACAATGTTCCAGAATTCTTGTCATCACAATGTTCCATGACCGTGTCATCACAATGCTACATGACCCTGGTCATCACAGTTCTCCATGACCTTTGTCATCACAATGCTCTATATAGTTTTTCATGACAATTCTAAATGACCACTTTAATCATTTTGCTTGCTGACCATTTTCATCACATTTCTCTATTGTCATTACAATTCCCCATGTCCCCATTCTTCACAATGCTCCATGATGCCTGTCATCACAATGCTCAATGGCTTTTGTTATCACAATGCTCCAGGACCAGTTTCATCACAATACTCCATCCCCCTTGTCATCACGGTGCACAATGAAACCTCTCATTACAATGCTCCATGACACTTGTCATCACAATGCTCCATGGCCCTTGTCTTCACAATGCTCCAGAATTCTTGTCATCACCATGTTCCATGACCACGTCATCACAATTCTCCATGGCCCTTGTCATCACAATGCTCCATGGCCCTTGTCATCACAATGCGCCAGAATTCTTGTCATCACAATGTTCCATGACCGTGTCATCACAATGCTCCATAATTCTTGTCATCACAATGTTCCATGACCGTGTCATCACAATGCTCCAGAATTCTTGTCATCACAATGTTCCATGACCGTGTCATCACAATGCTCCATAATTCTTGTCATCACAATGTTCCATGACCGTGTCATCACAATGCTCCAGAATTCTTGTCATCACAATGTTCCATGACCGTGTCATCACAATGCTACATGACTCTGGTCATCACAGTTCTCCAAGACCTTTGCCATCACAATGCTCTATATAGATTTTTATGACAATTCTAAATGAACACTTTAATCACTTTGATTGCTGACCATTTTCATCACATTTCTCTATTGTCATTACAATTCCCCATGACCCCTTTCTTCACAATGCTCCATGATGCCTGTCATCACAATGCTCCATGGCTTTTGTTATCACAAAGCTCCAGGACCAGTTTCATCACAATACTCCATCCCCCTTGTCATCACGGTGCACAATGAAAAGTTACATTACAATGCTCCATGACACATGTCATCACAATGCTCCAGAATTCTTGTCATCACAATGTTCCATGACCATGTCATCACAATGCTCCATGGCCCTTGTCATCACAATGCTCCAGAATTCTTGTCATCACAATGTTCCATGACCGTGTCATCACAATGCTCCATTTCCCTTGTCATCACAATGCTCCAGAATTCTTGTCATCACAATGTTCCATGACCGTGTCATCACAATGCTCCATAATTCTTGTCATCAAAATGTTCCATGACCGTGTCATCACAATGCTCCAGAATTCTTGTCATCACAATGTTCCATGACCGTGTCATCACAATGTTCCAGAATTCTTGTCATCACAATGCTCCAGATTTCTTGTCATCACAATGTTCCATGACCGTGTCATCACAATGCTCCATGGCCCTGGTCACCACAATGCTCCAGATTGCTTGTCATCACAAAGTTCCATGACCGTGTCATCACAATGCACCATGGCCCTTGTCATCACAATGCTCCAGAATTCTTGTCATCACAAAGTTCCATGACTGTGTCATCAAAATGCACCATGGCCCTTGTCATCACAATGTTCCAGAATTCTTGTCATCACAATGTTCCATGACCGTGTCATCACAATGCTCCATGGCCCTTGTCATCACAATGCTCCAGAATTCTTGTCATCACAATGTTCCATGACCGTGTCATCACAATGCTCCATAATTCTTGTCATCACAATGTTCCATGACCGTGTCATCACAATGCTCCATAATTCTTGTCATCACAATGTTCCATGACCGTGTCATCACAATGCTCCATAATTCTTCTCATCACAATGTTCCATGACCGTGTCATCACAATGCTCCATAATTCTTGTCATCACAATATTCCATGACCGTGTCATCACAATGCTCCATGGCCCTTGTCATCACAATGCTCCAGAATTCTTCTCATCACAATGTTCCATGACCATGTCATCACAATTCTCCATGGCCCTTGTCATCACAATGCTCCATGGCCCTTGTCATCACAATGCGCCAGAATTCTTGTCATCACAATGTTCCATGACCGTGTCATCACAATGCTCCATGGCCCTTGTCATCACAATGCTCCAGAATTCTTGTCATCACAATGTTCCATGACCGTGTCATCACAATGCTCCATAATTCTTGTCATCACAATGTTCCATGACCGTGTCATCACAATGCTACATGACCCTGGTCATCACAGTTCTCCATGACCTTTGTCATCACAATGCTCTATATAGTTTTTCATGACAATTCTAAATGACCACTTTAATCATTTTGCTTGGTGACCATTTTCATCACATTTCTCTATTGTCATTACAATTCCCCATGTCCCCATTCTTCACAATGCTCCATGATGCCTGTCATCACAATGCTCAATGGCTTTTGTTATCACAATGCTCCAGGACCAGTTTCATCACAATACTCCATCCCCCTTGTCATCACGGTGCACAATGAAACCTCTCATTACAATGCTCCATGACACTTGTCATCACAATGCTCCATGGCCCTTGTCTTCACAATGCTCCAGAATTCTTGTCATCACCATGTTCCATGACCATGTCATCACAATTCTCCATGGCCCTTGTCATCACAATGCTCCATGGCCCTTGTCATCACAATGCTCCAGAATTCTTGTCATCACAATGTTCCATGACCGTGTCATCACAATGCTCCATGGCCCTTGTCATCACAATGCTCCATAATTCTTGTCATCACAATGTTCCATGACCGTGGCATCACAATGCTCCAGAATTCTTGTCATCACAATGTTCCATGACCATGTCATCACAATGCACCATGACCCTTGTCACCACAATGCTCCAGAATTCTTGTCATCACAATGTTCCATGACCGTGTCATCACAATGCTCCAGAATTCTTGTCATCACAATGTTCCATGACCATGTCATCACAATGCTCCATGGCCCTTGTCATCACAATGCTCCAGAATTCTTGTCATCACAATGTTCCATGACCGTGTCATCACAATGCTCCATAATTCTTGTCATCACAATGTTCCATGACCGTGTCATCACAATGCTACATGACCCTGGTCATCACAGTTCTCCATGACCTTTGTCATCACAATGCTCTATATAGTTTTTCATGACAATTCTAAATGACCACTTTAATCATTTTGCTTGCTGACCATTTTCATCACATTTCTCTATTGTCATTACAATTCCCCATGTCCCCATTCTTCACAATGCTCCATGATGCCTGTCATCACAATGCTCAATGGCTTTTGTTATCACAATGCTCCAGGACCAGTTTCATCACAATACTCCATCCCCCTTGTCATCACGGTGCACAATGAAACCTCTCATTACAATGCTCCATGACACTTGTCATCACAATGCTCCATGGCCCTTGTCTTCACAATGCTCCAGAATTCTTGTCATCACCATGTTCCATGACCATGTCATCACAATTCTCCATGGCCCTTGTCATCACAATGCTCCATGGCCCTTGTCATCACAATGCTCCAGAATTCTTGTCATCACAATGTTCCATGACCGTGTCATCACAATGCTCCATGGCCCTTGTCATCACAATGCTCCATAATTCTTGTCATCACAATGTTCCATGACCGTGGCATCACAATGCTCCAGAATTCTTGTCATCACAATGTTCCATGACCATGTCATCACAATGCACCATGACCCTTGTCACCACAATGCTCCAGAATTCTTGTCATCACAATGTTCCATGACCGTGTCATCACAATGCTCCAGAATTCTTGTCATCACAATGTTCCATGACCATGTCATCACAATGCTCCATGGCCCTTGTCATCACAATGCTCCAGAATTCTTGTCATCACAATGTTCCATGACCGTGTCATCACAATGCTCCATAATTCTTGTCATCACAATGTTCCATGACCGTGTCATCACAATGCGACATGACCCTGGTCATCACAGTTCTCCATGACCTTTGTCATCACAATGCTCTATATAGTTTTTCATGACAATTCTAAATGACCACTTTAATCATTTTGCTTGCTGACCATTTTCATCACATTTCTCTATTGTCATTACAATTCCCCATGTCCCCATTCTTCACAATGCTCCATGATGCCTGTCATCACAATGCTCAATGGCTTTTGTTATCACAATGCTCCAGGACCAGTTTCATCACAATACTCCATCCCCCTTGTCATCACGGTGCACAATGAAACCTCTCATTACAATGCTCCATGACACTTGTCATCACAATGCTCCATGGCCCTTGTCTTCACAATGCTCCAGAATTCTTGTCATCACCATGTTCCATGACCACGTCATCACAATTCTCCATGGCCCTTGTCATCACAATGCTCCATGGCCCTTGTCATCACAATGCGCCAGAATTCTTGTCATCACAATGTTCCATGACCGTGTCATCACAATGCTCCATAATTCTTGTCATCACAATGTTCCATGACCGTGTCATCACAATGCTCCAGAATTCTTGTCATCACAATGTTCCATGACCGTGTCATCACAATGCTCCATAATTCTTGTCATCACAATGTTCCATGACCGTGTCATCACAATGCTCCAGAATTCTTGTCATCACAATGTTCCATGACCATGTCATCACAATGCACCATGACCCTTGTCACCACAATGCTCCAGAATTCTTGTCATCACAATGTTCCATGACCGTGTCATCACAATGCTCCATAATTCTTGTCATCACAATGTTCCATGACCGTGTCATCACAATGCTCCATGGCCCTTGTCATCACAATGCTCCAGAATTCTTGTCATCACAATGTTCCATGACCATGTCATCACAATTCTCCATGGCCCTTGTCATCACAATGCTCCAGAATTCTTGTCATCACAATGTTCCATGACCGTGTCATCACAATGCTCCATGGCCCTTTTCATCACAATGCTCCAGAATTCTTGTCATCACAATGTTCCATGACCGTGTCATCACAATGCTCCAGAATTCTTGTCATCACAATGTTCCATGACCATGTCATCACAATGCTCCATGGCCCTTGTCATCACAATGCTCCAGAATTCTTGTCATCACAATGTTCCAAGACCGTGTCATCACAATGCTACATGACCCTGGTCATCAGAGTTCTCCATGACCTTTGTCATCACAATGCTCTATATAGTTTTTCATGACAATTCTAAATGACCACTTTAATCATTTTGCTTGCTGACCATTTTCATCACATTTCTCTATTGTCATTACAATTCCCCATGTCCCCATTCTTCACAATGCTCCATGATGCCTGTCATCACAATGCTCAATGGCTTTTGTTATCACAATGCTCCAGGACCAGTTTCATCACAATACTCCATCCCCCTTGTCATCACGGTGCACAATGAAACCTCTCATTACAATGCTCCATGACACTTGTCATCACAATGCTCCATGGCCCTTGTCTTCACAATGCTCCAGAATTCTTGTCATCACCATGTTCCATGACCATGTCATCACAATGCTCCATGGCCCTTGTCATCACAATGCTCCAGAATTCTTGTCATCACAATGTTCCATGACCGTGTCATCACAATGCTCCATGGCCCTTGTCATCACAATGCTCCAGAATTCTTGTCATCACAATGTTCCATGACTGTGTCATCACAATGCTCCATAATTCTTGTCATCACAATGTTCCATGACCGTGTCATCACAATGCTCCATAATTCTTGTCATCACAATGTTCCATGAACGTGTCATCACAATGCTCCATAATTCTTGTCATCACAATATTCCATGATCGTGTCATCACAATGCTCCATGGCCCTTGTCATCACAATGCTCCAGAATTCTTGTCATCACAATGTTCCATGACCATGTCATCACAATTCTCCATGGCACTTGAAATCACAATGCTCCAGAATTCTTGTCATCACAATGTTCCATGACCGTGTCATCACAATGCTCCATGGCCCTTGTCATCACTATGCTCCAGAATTCTTGTCATCACAATGTTCCATGACCGTGTCATCACAATGCTCCATGGCCCTGGTCATCACAATGCTCCAGATTGCTTGTCATCACAAAGTTCCATGACCGTGTCATCACAATGCACCATGGCCCTTGTCATCAGAACGCTCGAGAATTCTTGTCATCACAATGTTCCATGACCGTGTCATCACAATTCTCCATGGTCCTTGTCATCACAATGCTCCAGAATTCTTGTCATCACAATGTTCCATGACCGTGTCATCACAATGCTCCATGGCCCTTTTCATCACAATGCTCCAGATTTCTTGTCATCACAATGTTCCATGACCGTGTCATCACAATGCTCCAGAATTCTTGTCATCACAATGTTCCATGACTGTGTCATCACAATGCTCCAGAATTCTTGTCATCACAGTGTTCCATGACCGTGTCATCACAATGCTCCATGGCCCTTGTAATCACAATGCTCCAGAATTCTTGTCATCACAAGGTTCCATGACCGTGTCATCACAATGCTCCATAATTCTTGTCATCAAAATGTTCCATGACCGTGTCATCACAATGTTCCCTGACCATGTCATCACAATGCTCCAGAATTCTTGTCATCACAATGCTCCAGAATTCTTGTCATCACAATGTTCCATGACCGTGTCATCACAATGCTCCAGAATTCTTGTCATCACAATGCTCCAGAATTCTTGTCATCACAATGTTCCATGACCGTGTCATCACAATGCTCCATAATTCTTGTCATCACAATGTTCCATGACCGTGTCATCACAATGCAACATGACCCTGGTCATCACAATGCTACATGACCCTGGTCATCACAGTTCTCCATGACCTTTGTCATCACAATGCTCTATATAGTTTTTCATGACAATTCTAAATGACCACTTTAATCATTTTGCTTGCTGACCATTTTCATCACATTTCTCTATTGTCATTACAATTCCCCATGTCCCCGTTCTTCACAATGCTCCATGATGCCTGTCATCACAATGCTCAATGGCTTTTGTTATCACAATGCTCCAGGACCAGTTTCATCACAATACTTCATCCCCCTTGTCATCACGGTGCACAATGAAACCTCTCATTACAATGCTCCATGACACTTGTCATCACAATGCTCCATGGCCCTTGTCTTCACAATGCTCCAGAATTCTTGTCATCACCATGTTCCATGACCATGTCATCACAATTCTCCATGGCCCTTGTCATCACAATGCTCCATGGCCCTTGTCATCACAATGCTCCAGAATTCTTGTCATCACAATGTTCCATGACCGTGTCATCACAATGCTCCATGGCCCTTGTCATCACAATGCTCCATAATTCTTGTCATCACAATGTTCCATGACCGTGGCATCACAATGCTCCAGAATTCTTGTCATCACAATGTTCCATGACCATGTCATCACAATGCACCAAGACCCTTGTCACCACAATGCTCCAGAATTCTTGTCATCACAATGTTCCATGACCGTGTCATCACAATGCTCCAGAATTCTTGTCATCACAATGTTCCATGACCATGTCATCACAATGCTCCATGGCCCTTGTCATCACAATGTTCCAGAATTCTTGTCATCACAATGTTCCATGACCGTGTCATCACAATGCTCCATAATTCTTCTCATCACAATGTTCCATGACCGTGTCATCACAATGCTACATGACCCTGGTCATCACAGTTCTCCATGACCTTTGTCATCACAATGCTCTATATAGTTTTTCATGACAATTCTAAATGACCACTTTAATCATTTTGCTTGCTGACCATTTTCATCACATTTCTCTATTGTCATTACAATTCCCCATGTCCCCATTCTTCACAATGCTCCATGATGCCTGTCATCACAATGCTCAATGGCTTTTGTTATCACAATGCTCCAGGACCAGTTTCATCACAATACTCCATCCCCCTTGTCATCACGGTGCACAATGAAACCTCTCATTACAATGCTCCATGACACTTGTCATCACAATGCTCCATGGCCCTTGTCTTCACAATGCTCCAGAATTCTTGTCATCACCATGTTCCATGACCATGTCATCACAATTCTCCATGGCCCTTGTCATCACAATGCTCCATGGCCCTTGTCATCACAATGCTCCAGAATTCTTGTCATCACAATGTTCCATGACCGTGTCATCACAATGCTCCATGGCCCTTGTCATCACAATGCTCCATAATTCTTGTCATCACAATGTTCCATGACCGTGGCATCACAATGCTCCAGAATTCTTGTCATCACAATGTTCCATGACCATGTCATCACAATGCACCATGACCCTTGTCACCACAATGCTCCAGAATTCTTGTCATCACAATGTTCCATGACCATGTCATCACAATGCACCATGACCCTTGTCACCACAATGCTCCAGAATTCTTGTCATCACAATGTTCCATGACCGTGTCATCACAATGCTCCATAATTCTTGTCATCACAATGTTCCATGACCGTGTCATCACAATGCTCCAGAATTCTTGTCATCACAATGTTCCATGACCGTGTCATCACAATGCTCCATAATTCTTGTCATCACAATGTTCCATGACCGTGTCATCACAATGCTCCAGAATTCTTGTCATCACAATGTTCCATGACCGTGTCATCACAATGTTCCAGAATTCTTGTCATCACAATGCTCCAGATTTCTTGTCATCACAATGTTCCATGACCGTGTCATCACAATGCTCCATGGCCCTGGTCACCACAATGCTCCAGATTGCTTGTCATCACAAAGTTCCATGACCGTGTCATCACAATGCACCATGGCCCTTGTCATCACAATGCTCCAGAATTCTTGTCATCACAAAGTTCCATGACTGTGTCATCAAAATGCACCATGGCCCTTGTCATCACAATGTTCCAGAATTCTTGTCATCACAATGTTCCATGACCGTGTCATCACAATGCTACATGACCCTGGTCATCACAGTTCTCCATGACCTTTGTCATCACAATGCTCTATATAGTTTTTCATGACAATTCTAAATGACCACTTTAATCATTTTGCTTGCTGACCATTTTCATCACATTTCTCTATTGTCATTACAATTCCCCATGTCCCCATTCTTCACAATGCTCCATGATGCCTGTCATCACAATGCTCAATGGCTTTTGTTATCACAATGCTCCAGGACCAGTTTCATCACAATACTCCATCCCCCTTGTCATCACGGTGCACAATGAAACCTCTCATTACAATGCTCCATGACACTTGTCATCACAATGCTCCATGGCCCTTGTCTTCACAATGCTCCAGAATTCTTGTCATCACCATGTTCCATGACCACGTCATCACAATTCTCCATGGCCCTTGTCATCACAATGCTCCATGGCCCTTGTCATCACAATGCGCCAGAATTCTTGTCATCACAATGTTCCATGACCGTGTCATCACAATGCTCCATAATTCTTGTCATCACAATGTTCCATGACCGTGTCATCACAATGCTCCAGAATTCTTGTCATCACAATGTTCCATGACCGTGTCATCACAATGCTCCATAATTCTTGTCATCACAATGTTCCATGACCGTGTCATCACAATGCTCCAGAATTCTTGTCATCACAATGTTCCATGACCGTGTCATCACAATGCTACATGACTCTGGTCATCACAGTTCTCCAAGACCTTTGCCATCACAATGCTCTATATAGATTTTTATGACAATTCTAAATGAACACTTTAATCACTTTGATTGCTGACCATTTTCATCACATTTCTCTATTGTCATTACAATTCCCCATGACCCCTTTCTTCACAATGCTCCATGATGCCTGTCATCACAATGCTCCATGGCTTTTGTTATCACAAAGCTCCAGGACCAGTTTCATCACAATACTCCATCCCCCTTGTCATCACGGTGCACAATGAAAAGTTACATTACAATGCTCCATGACACATGTCATCACAATGCTCCAGAATTCTTGTCATCACAATGTTCCATGACCATGTCATCACAATGCTCCATGGCCCTTGTCATCACAATGCTCCAGAATTCTTGTCATCACAATGTTCCATGACCGTGTCATCACAATGCTCCATTTCCCTTGTCATCACAATGCTCCAGAATTCTTGTCATCACAATGTTCCATGACCGTGTCATCACAATGCTCCATAATTCTTGTCATCAAAATGTTCCATGACCGTGTCATCACAATGCTCCAGAATTCTTGTCATCACAATGTTCCATGACCGTGTCATCACAATGTTCCAGAATTCTTGTCATCACAATGCTCCAGATTTCTTGTCATCACAATGTTCCATGACCGTGTCATCACAATGCTCCATGGCCCTGGTCACCACAATGCTCCAGATTGCTTGTCATCACAAAGTTCCATGACCGTGTCATCACAATGCACCATGGCCCTTGTCATCACAATGCTCCAGAATTCTTGTCATCACAAAGTTCCATGACTGTGTCATCAAAATGCACCATGGCCCTTGTCATCACAATGTTCCAGAATTCTTGTCATCACAATGTTCCATGACCGTGTCATCACAATGCTCCATGGCCCTTGTCATCACAATGCTCCAGAATTCTTGTCATCACAATGTTCCATGACCGTGTCATCACAATGCTCCATAATTCTTGTCATCACAATGTTCCATGACCGTGTCATCACAATGCTCCATAATTCTTGTCATCACAATGTTCCATGACCGTGTCATCACAATGCTCCATAATTCTTCTCATCACAATGTTCCATGACCGTGTCATCACAATGCTCCATAATTCTTGTCATCACAATATTCCATGACCGTGTCATCACAATGCTCCATGGCCCTTGTCATCACAATGCTCCAGAATTCTTCTCATCACAATGTTCCATGACCATGTCATCACAATTCTCCATGGCCCTTGTCATCACAATGCTCCATGGCCCTTGTCATCACAATGCGCCAGAATTCTTGTCATCACAATGTTCCATGACCGTGTCATCACAATGCTCCATGGCCCTTGTCATCACAATGCTCCAGAATTCTTGTCATCACAATGTTCCATGACCGTGTCATCACAATGCTCCATAATTCTTGTCATCACAATGTTCCATGACCGTGTCATCACAATGCTACATGACCCTGGTCATCACAGTTCTCCATGACCTTTGTCATCACAATGCTCTATATAGTTTTTCATGACAATTCTAAATGACCACTTTAATCATTTTGCTTGGTGACCATTTTCATCACATTTCTCTATTGTCATTACAATTCCCCATGTCCCCATTCTTCACAATGCTCCATGATGCCTGTCATCACAATGCTCAATGGCTTTTGTTATCACAATGCTCCAGGACCAGTTTCATCACAATACTCCATCCCCCTTGTCATCACGGTGCACAATGAAACCTCTCATTACAATGCTCCATGACACTTGTCATCACAATGCTCCATGGCCCTTGTCTTCACAATGCTCCAGAATTCTTGTCATCACCATGTTCCATGACCATGTCATCACAATTCTCCATGGCCCTTGTCATCACAATGCTCCATGGCCCTTGTCATCACAATGCTCCAGAATTCTTGTCATCACAATGTTCCATGACCGTGTCATCACAATGCTCCATGGCCCTTGTCATCACAATGCTCCATAATTCTTGTCATCACAATGTTCCATGACCGTGGCATCACAATGCTCCAGAATTCTTGTCATCACAATGTTCCATGACCATGTCATCACAATGCACCATGACCCTTGTCACCACAATGCTCCAGAATTCTTGTCATCACAATGTTCCATGACCGTGTCATCACAATGCTCCAGAATTCTTGTCATCACAATGTTCCATGACCATGTCATCACAATGCTCCATGGCCCTTGTCATCACAATGCTCCAGAATTCTTGTCATCACAATGTTCCATGACCGTGTCATCACAATGCTCCATAATTCTTGTCATCACAATGTTCCATGACCGTGTCATCACAATGCTACATGACCCTGGTCATCACAGTTCTCCATGACCTTTGTCATCACAATGCTCTATATAGTTTTTCATGACAATTCTAAATGACCACTTTAATCATTTTGCTTGCTGACCATTTTCATCACATTTCTCTATTGTCATTACAATTCCCCATGTCCCCATTCTTCACAATGCTCCATGATGCCTGTCATCACAATGCTCAATGGCTTTTGTTATCACAATGCTCCAGGACCAGTTTCATCACAATACTCCATCCCCCTTGTCATCACGGTGCACAATGAAACCTCTCATTACAATGCTCCATGACACTTGTCATCACAATGCTCCATGGCCCTTGTCTTCACAATGCTCCAGAATTCTTGTCATCACCATGTTCCATGACCATGTCATCACAATTCTCCATGGCCCTTGTCATCACAATGCTCCATGGCCCTTGTCATCACAATGCTCCAGAATTCTTGTCATCACAATGTTCCATGACCGTGTCATCACAATGCTCCATGGCCCTTGTCATCACAATGCTCCATAATTCTTGTCATCACAATGTTCCATGACCGTGGCATCACAATGCTCCAGAATTCTTGTCATCACAATGTTCCATGACCATGTCATCACAATGCACCATGACCCTTGTCACCACAATGCTCCAGAATTCTTGTCATCACAATGTTCCATGACCGTGTCATCACAATGCTCCAGAATTCTTGTCATCACAATGTTCCATGACCATGTCATCACAATGCTCCATGGCCCTTGTCATCACAATGCTCCAGAATTCTTGTCATCACAATGTTCCATGACCGTGTCATCACAATGCTCCATAATTCTTGTCATCACAATGTTCCATGACCGTGTCATCACAATGCGACATGACCCTGGTCATCACAGTTCTCCATGACCTTTGTCATCACAATGCTCTATATAGTTTTTCATGACAATTCTAAATGACCACTTTAATCATTTTGCTTGCTGACCATTTTCATCACATTTCTCTATTGTCATTACAATTCCCCATGTCCCCATTCTTCACAATGCTCCATGATGCCTGTCATCACAATGCTCAATGGCTTTTGTTATCACAATGCTCCAGGACCAGTTTCATCACAATACTCCATCCCCCTTGTCATCACGGTGCACAATGAAACCTCTCATTACAATGCTCCATGACACTTGTCATCACAATGCTCCATGGCCCTTGTCTTCACAATGCTCCAGAATTCTTGTCATCACCATGTTCCATGACCACGTCATCACAATTCTCCATGGCCCTTGTCATCACAATGCTCCATGGCCCTTGTCATCACAATGCGCCAGAATTCTTGTCATCACAATGTTCCATGACCGTGTCATCACAATGCTCCATAATTCTTGTCATCACAATGTTCCATGACCGTGTCATCACAATGCTCCAGAATTCTTGTCATCACAATGTTCCATGACCGTGTCATCACAATGCTCCATAATTCTTGTCATCACAATGTTCCATGACCGTGTCATCACAATGCTCCAGAATTCTTGTCATCACAATGTTCCATGACCATGTCATCACAATGCACCATGACCCTTGTCACCACAATGCTCCAGAATTCTTGTCATCACAATGTTCCATGACCGTGTCATCACAATGCTCCATAATTCTTGTCATCACAATGTTCCATGACCGTGTCATCACAATGCTCCATGGCCCTTGTCATCACAATGCTCCAGAATTCTTGTCATCACAATGTTCCATGACCATGTCATCACAATTCTCCATGGCCCTTGTCATCACAATGCTCCAGAATTCTTGTCATCACAATGTTCCATGACCGTGTCATCACAATGCTCCATGGCCCTTTTCATCACAATGCTCCAGAATTCTTGTCATCACAATGTTCCATGACCGTGTCATCACAATGCTCCAGAATTCTTGTCATCACAATGTTCCATGACCATGTCATCACAATGCTCCATGGCCCTTGTCATCACAATGCTCCAGAATTCTTGTCATCACAATGTTCCAAGACCGTGTCATCACAATGCTCCATAATTCTTGTCATCACAATGTTCCATGACCGTGTCATCACAATGCTACATGACCCTGGTCATCAGAGTTCTCCATGACCTTTGTCATCACAATGCTCTATATAGTTTTTCATGACAATTCTAAATGACCACTTTAATCATTTTGCTTGCTGACCATTTTCATCACATTTCTCTATTGTCATTACAATTCCCCATGTCCCCATTCTTCACAATGCTCCATGATGCCTGTCATCACAATGCTCAATGGCTTTTGTTATCACAATGCTCCAGGACCAGTTTCATCACAATACTCCATCCCCCTTGTCATCACGGTGCACAATGAAACCTCTCATTACAATGCTCCATGACACTTGTCATCACAATGCTCCATGGCCCTTGTCTTCACAATGCTCCAGAATTCTTGTCATCACCATGTTCCATGACCATGTCATCACAATGCTCCATGGCCCTTGTCATCACAATGCTCCAGAATTCTTGTCATCACAATGTTCCATGACCGTGTCATCACAATGCTCCATGGCCCTTGTCATCACAATGCTCCAGAATTCTTGTCATCACAATGTTCCATGACCGTGTCATCACAATGCTCCATAATTCTTGTCATCACAATGTTCCATGACCGTGTCATCACAATGCTCCATAATTCGTGTCATCACAATGTTCCATGACCGTGTCATCACAATGCTCCATAATTCTTGTCATCACAATGTTCCATGAACGTGTCATCACAATGCTCCATAATTCTTGTCATCACAATATTCCATGATCGTGTCATCACAATGCTCCATGGCCCTTGTCATCACAATGCTCCAGAATTCTTGTCATCACAATGTTCCATGACCATGTCATCACAATTCTCCATGGCACTTGAAATCACAATGCTCCAGAATTCTTGTCATCACAATGTTCCATGACCGTGTCATCACAATGCTCCATGGCCCTTGTCATCACAATGCTCCAGAATTCTTGTCATCACAATGTTCCATGACCGTGTCATCACAATGCTCCATGGCCCTGGTCATCACAATGCTCCAGATTGCTTGTCATCACAAAGTTCCATGACCGTGTCATCACAATGCACCATGGCCCTTGTCATCAGAACGCTCGAGAATTCTTGTCATCACAATGTTCCATGACCGTGTCATCACAATTCTCCATGGTCCTTGTCATCACAATGCTCCAGAATTCTTGTCATCACAATGTTCCATGACCGTGTCATCACAATGCTCCATGGCCCTTTTCATCACAATGCTCCAGATTTCTTGTCATCACAATGTTCCATGACCGTGTCATCACAATGCTCCAGAATTCTTGTCATCACAATGTTCCATGACTGTGTCATCACAATGCTCCAGAATTCTTGTCATCACAGTGTTCCATGACCGTGTCATCACAATGCTCCATGGCCCTTGTAATCACAATGCTCCAGAATTCTTGTCATCACAAGGTTCCATGACCGTGTCATCACAATGCTCCATAATTCTTGTCATCAAAATGTTCCATGACCGTGTCATCACAATGTTCCCTGACCATGTCATCACAATGCTCCAGAATTCTTGTCATCACAATGCTCCAGAATTCTTGTCATCACAATGTTCCATGACCGTGTCATCACAATGCTCCAGAATTCTTGTCATCACAATGCTCCAGAATTCTTGTCATCACAATGTTCCATGACCGTGTCATCACAATGCTCCATAATTCTTGTCATCACAATGTTCCATGACCGTGTCATCACAATGCAACATGACCCTGGTCATCACAATGCTACATGACCCTGGTCATCACAGTTCTCCATGACCTTTGTCATCACAATGCTCTATATAGTTTTTCATGACAATTCTAAATGACCACTTTAATCATTTTGCTTGCTGACCATTTTCATCACATTTCTCTATTGTCATTACAATTCCCCATGTCCCCGTTCTTCACAATGCTCCATGATGCCTGTCATCACAATGCTCAATGGCTTTTGTTATCACAATGCTCCAGGACCAGTTTCATCACAATACTTCATCCCCCTTGTCATCACGGTGCACAATGAAACCTCTCATTACAATGCTCCATGACACTTGTCATCACAATGCTCCATGGCCCTTGTCTTCACAATGCTCCAGAATTCTTGTCATCACCATGTTCCATGACCATGTCATCACAATTCTCCATGGCCCTTGTCATCACAATGCTCCATGGCCCTTGTCATCACAATGCTCCAGAATTCTTGTCATCACAATGTTCCATGACCGTGTCATCACAATGCTCCATGGCCCTTGTTATCACAATGCTCCAGAATTCTTGTCATCACAATGTTCCATGACCGTGTCATCACAATGCTCCATAATTCTTGTCATCACAATGTTCCATGACCGTGTCATCACAATGCTCCATAATTCTTGTCATCACAATGTTCCATGTCCGTGTCATCACAATGCTCCATAATTCTTGTCATCACAATGTTCCATGACCGTGTCATCACAATGCTCCATAATTCTTGTCATCACAATATTCCATGACCGTGTCATCACAATGCTCCATGGCCCTTGTCATCACAATGCTCCAGAATTCTTGTCATCACAATGTTCCATGACCATGTCATCACAATTCTCCATGGCACTTGAAATCACAATGCTCCAGAATTCTTGTCATCACAATGTTCCATGACCGTGTCATCACAATGCTCCATGGCCCTTGTCATCACAATGCTCCAGAATTCTTGTCATCACAATGTTCCATGACCGTGTCATCACAATGCTCCATGGCCCTGGTCATCACAATGCTCCAGATTGCTTGTCATCACAAAGTTCCATGACCGTGTCATCACAATGCACCATGGCCCTTGTCATCAGAATGCTCCAGAATTCTTGTCATCACAATGTTCCATGACGGTGTCATCACAATGCTCCATGGTCCTTGTCATCACAATGCTCCAGAATTCTTGTCATCACAATGTTCCATGACCGTGTCATCACAATGCTCCATGGCCCTTTTCATCACAATGCTCCAGATTTCTTGTCATCACAATGTTCCATGACCGTGTCATCACAATGCTCCAGAATTCTTGTCATCACAATGTTCCATGACTGTGTCATCACAATGCTCCAGAATTCTTGTCATCACAGTGTTCCATGACCGTGTCATCACAATATTCCCTGACCATGTCATCACAATTCTCCAGAATTCTTGTCATCACAATGCTCCAGAATTCTTGTCATCACAATGTTCCATGAACGTGTCATCACAATGCTCCAGAATTCTTGTCATCATAATGCTCCAGAATTTTTGTCATCACAATATTCCATGACCGTGTCATCACAATGCTCCATGGCCCTTGTCATCACAATGTTCCAGAATTCTTGTCATCACAAGGTTCCATGACCGTGTCATCACAATGCTCCATAATTCTTGTCATCAAAATGTTCCATGACCGTGTCATCACAATGCTCCATAATTCTTGTCATCACAATGTTCCATGTCCGTGTCATCACAATGCTCCATAATTCTTGTCATCACAATGTTCCATGACCGTGTCATCACAATGCTCCATAATTCTTGTCATCACAATATTCCATGACCGTGTCATCACAATGCTCCATGGCCCTTGTCATCACAATGCTCCAGAATTCTTGTCATCACAATGTTCCATGACCATGTCATCACAATTCTCCATGGCACTTGAAATCACAATGCTCCAGAATTCTTGTCATCACAATGTTCCATGACCGTGTCATCACAATGCTCCATGGCCCTTGTCATCACAATGCTCCAGAATTCGTGTCATCACAATGTTCCATGACCGTGTCATCACAATGCTCCATGGCCCTGGTCATCACAATGCTCCAGATTGCTTGTCATCACAAAGTTCCATGACCGTGTCATCACAATGCACCATGGCCCTTGTCATCAGAATGCTCCAGAATTCTTGTCATCACAATGTTCCATGACGGTGTCATCACAATGCTCCATGGTCCTTGTCATCACAATGCTCCAGAATTCTTGTCATCACAATGTTCCATGACCGTGTCATCACAATGCTCTATGGCCCTGGTCATCACAATGCTCCAGATTGCTTGTCATCACAAAGTTCCATGACCGTGTCATGACAATGCACCATGGCCCTTGTCATCACGATGCTCCAGAATTCTTGTCATCACAATGTTCCATGACCGTGTCATCACAATGCTCCATGGCCCTTTTCATCACAATGCTCCAGATTTCTTGTCATCACAATGTTCCATGACCGTGTCATCACAATGCTCCAGAATTCTTGTCATCACAATGTTCCATGACTGTGTCATCACAATGCTCCAGAATTCTTGTCATCACAGTGTTCCATGACCGTGTCATCACAATATTCCCTGACCATGTCATCACAATTCTGCAGAATTCTTGTCATCACAATGCTCCAGAATTCTTGTCATCACAATGTTCCATGACCGTGTCATCACAATGCTCCAGAATTCTTGTCATCATAATGCTCCAGAATTTTTGTCATCACAATATTCCATGACCGTGTCATCACAATGCTCCATGGCCCTTGTAATCACAATGTTCCAGAATTCTTGTCATCACAAGGTTCCATGACCGTGTCATCACAATGCTCCATAATTCTTGTCATCAAAATGTTCCATGACCGTGTCATCACAATGCTCCATAATTCTTGTCATCACAATGTTCCATGTCCGTGTCATCACAATGCTCCATAATTCTTGTCATCACAATGTTCCATGACCGTGTCATCACAATGCTCCATAATTCTTGTCATCACAATATTCCATGACCGTGTCATCACAATGCTCCATGGCCCTTGTCATCACAATGCTCCAGAATTCTTGTCATCACAATGTTCCATGACCATGTCATCACAATTCTCCATGGCACTTGAAATCACAATGCTCCAGAATTCTTGTCATCACAATGTTCCATGACCGTGTCATCACAATGCTCCATGGCCCTTGTCATCACAATGCTCCAGAATTCTTGTCATCACAATGTTCCATGACCGTGTCATCACAATGCTCCATGGCCCTGGTCATCACAATGCTCCAGATTGCTTGTCATCACAAAGTTCCATGACCGTGTCATCACAATGCACCATGGCCCTTGTCATCAGAATGCTCCAGAATTCTTGTCATCACAATGTTCCATGACGGTGTCATCACAATGCTCCATGGTCCTTGTCATCACAATGCTCCAGAATTCTTGTCATCACAATGTTCCATGACCGTGTCATCACAATGCTCTATGGCCCTGGTCATCACAATGCTCCAGATTGCTTGTCATCACAAAGTTCCATGACCGTGTCATGACAATGCACCATGGCCCTTGTCATCACGATGCTCCAGAATTCTTGTCATCACAATGTTCCATGACCGTGTCATCACAATGCTCCATGGCCCTTTTCATCACAATGCTCCAGATTTCTTGTCATCACAATGTTCCATGACCGTGTCATCACAATGCTCCAGAATTCTTGTCATCACAATGTTCCATGACTGTGTCATCACAATGCTCCAGAATTCTTGTCATCACAGTGTTCCATGACCGTGTCATCACAATATTCCCTGACCATGTCATCACAATTCTCCAGAATTCTTGTCATCACAATGCTCCAGAATTCTTGTCATCACAATGTTCCATGACCGTGTCATCACAATGCTCCAGAATTCTTGTCATCATAATGCTCCAGAATTTTTCTCATCACAATATTCCATGACCGTGTCATCACAATGCTCCATGGCCCTTGTAATCACAATGTTCCAGAATTCTTGTCATCACAAGGTTCCATGACCGTGTCATCACAATGCTCCATAATTCTTGTCATCAAAATGTTCCATGACCGTGTCATCACAATGTTCCCTGACCATGTCATCACAATGCTCCAGAATTCTTGTCATCACAATGCTCCAGAATTCTTGTCATCACAATGTTCCATGACCGTGTCATCACAATGCTCCAGAATTCTTGTCATCACAATGCTCCAGAATTCTTGTCATCACAATGTTCCATGACCGTGTCATCACAATGCTCCATAATTCTTGTCATCACAATGTTCCATGACCGTGTCATCACAATGCTACATGACCCTGGTCATCACAGTTCTCCATGACCTTTGTCATCACAATGCTCTATATAGTTTTTCATGACAATTCTAAATGACCACTTTAATCATTTTGCTTGGTGACCATTTTCATCACATTTCTCTATTGTCATTACAATTCCCCATGTCCCCATTCTTCACAATGCTCCATGATGCCTGTCATCACAATGCTCAATGGCTTTTGTTATCACAATGCTCCAGGACCAGTTTCATCACAATACTTCATCCCCCTTGTCATCACGGTGCACAATGAAACCTCTCATTACAATGCTCCATGACACTTGTCATCACAATGCTCCATGGCCCTTGTCTTCACAATGCTCCAGAATTCTTGTCATCACCATGTTCCATGACCATGTCATCACAATTCTCCATGGCCCTTGTCATCACAATGCTCCATGGCCCTTGTCATCACAATGCTCCAGAATTCTTGTCATCACAATGTTCCATGACCGTGTCATCACAATGCTCCATGGCCCTTGTTATCACAATGCTCCAGAATTCTTGTCATCACAATGTTCCATGACCGTGTCATCACAATGCTCCATAATTCTTGTCATCACAATGTTCCATGACCGTTTCATCACAATGCTCCATAATTCTTGTCATCACAATGTTCCATGTCCGTGTCATCACAATGCTCCATAATTCTTGTCATCACAATGTTCCATGACCGTGTCATCACAATGCTCCATAATTCTTGTCATCACAATATTCCATGACCGTGTCATCACAATGCTCCATGGCCCTTGTCATCACAATGCTCCAGAATTCTTGTCATCACAATGTTCCATGACTATGTCATCACAATTCTCCATGGCACTTGAAATCACAATGCTCCAGAATTCTTGTCATCACAATGTTCCATGACCGTGTCATCACAATGCTCCATGGCCCTTGTCATCACAATGCTCCAGAATTCTTGTCATCACAATGTTCCATGGCCGTGTCATCACAATGCTCCATGGCCCTGGTCATCACAATGCTCCAGATTGCTTGTCATCACAAAGTTCCATGACCGTGTCATCACAATGCATCATGGCCCTTGTCATCAGAATGCTCCAGAATTCTTGTCATCACAATGTTCCATGACGGTGTCATCACAATGCTCCATGGTCCTTTTCATCACAATGCTCCAGAATTCTTGTCATCACAATGTTCCATGACCGTGTCATCACAATGCTCCATGGCCCTTTTCATCACAATGCTCCAGATTTCTTGTCATCACAATGTTCCATGACCGTGTCATCACAATGCTCCATGGTCCTTGTCATCACTATGCTCCAGAATTCTTGTCATCACAATGTTCCATGACCGTGTCATCACAATGCTCCATGGCCCTTTTCATCACAATGCTCCAGATTTCTTGTCATCACAATGTTCCATGACCGTGTCATCACAATGCTCCAGAATTCTTGTCATCACAATGTTCCATGACTGTGTCATCACAATGCTCCAGAATTCTTGTCATCACAGTATTCCATGACCGTGTCATCACAATATTCCCTGACCATGTCATCACAATTCTCCAGAATTCTTGTCATCACAATGCTCCAGAATTCTTGTCATCACAATGTTCCATGACCGTGTCATCACAATGCTCCATAATTCTTGTCATCACAATGTTCCATGACCGTGTCATCACCATGCTACATGACCCTGGTCATCACAGTTCTCCATGACCTTTGTCATCACAATGCTCTATATAGTTTTTCATGACAATTCTAAATGACCACTTTAATCATTTTGCTTGCTGACCATTTTCATCACATTTCTCTATTGTCATTACAATTCCCCATGTCCCCATTCTTCACAATGCTCCATGATGCCTGTCATCACAATGCTCAATGGCTTTTGTTATCACAATGCTCCAGGACCAGTTTCATCACAATACTTCATCCCCCTTGTCATCACGGTGCACAATGAAACCTCTCATTACAATGCTCCATGACACTTGTCATCACAATGCTCCATGGCCCTTGTCTTCACAATGCTCCAGAATTCTTGTCATCACCATGTTCCATGACCATGTCATCACAATTCTCCATGGCCCTTGTCATCACAATGCTCCATGGCCCTTGTCATCACAATGCTCCAGAATTCTTGTCATCACAATGTTCCATGACCGTGTCATCACAATGCTCCATGGCCCTTGTTATCACAATGCTCCAGAATTCTTGTCATCACAATGTTCCATGACCGTGTCATCACAATGCTCCATAATTCTTGTCATCACAATGTTCCATGACCGTGTCATCACAATGCTCCATAATTCTTGTCATCACAATGTTCCATGTCCGTGTCATCACAATGCTCCATAATTCTTGTCATCACAATGTTCCATGACCGTGTCATCACAATGCTCCATAATTCTTGTCATCACAATATTCCATGACCGTGTCATCACAATGCTCCATGGCCCTTGTCATCACAATGCTCCAGAATTCTTGTCATCACAATGTTCCATGACCATGTCATCACAATTCTCCATGGCACTTGAAATCACAATGCTCCAGAATTCTTGTCATCACAATGTTCCATGACCGTGTCATCACAATGCTCCATGGCCCTTGTCATCACAATGCTCCAGAATTCTTGTCATCACAATGTTCCATGACCGTGTCATCACAATGCTCCATGGCCCTGGTCATCACAATGCTCCAGATTGCTTGTCATCACAAAGTTCCATGACCGTGTCATCACAATGCACCATGGCCCTTGTCATCAGAATGCTCCAGAATTCTTGTCATCACAATGTTCCATGACGGTGTCATCACAATGCTCCATGGTCCTTGTCATCACAATGCTCCAGAATTCTTGTCATCACAATGTTCCATGACCGTGTCATCACAATGCTCCATGGCCCTTTTCATCACAATGCTCCAGATTTCTTGTCATCACAATGTTCCATGACCGTGTCATCACAATGCTCCAGAATTCTTGTCATCACAATGTTCCATGACTGTGTCATCACAATGCTCCAGAATTCTTGTCATCACAGTGTTCCATGACCATGTCATCACAATATTCCCTGACCATGTCATCACAATTCTCCAGAATTCTTGTCCTCACAATGCTCCAGAATTCTTGTCATCACAAATTCCATGACCGTGTCATCACAATGCTCCAGAATTCTTGTCATCATAATGCTCCAGAATTTTTGTCATCACAATGTTCCATGACCGTGTCATCACAATGCTCCATTGCTCTGGTCATCACAATGCTCCAGATTGCTTGTCATCACAAAGTTCCATGACCGTGTCATCACAATGCACCATGGCCCTTGTCATCACGATGCTCCAGAATTCTTGTCATCACAATGTTCCATGACCGTGTCATCACAATGCTCCATAATTCTTGTCATCACAATGTTCCATGACCGTGTCATCACAATGCTACATGACCCTGGTCATCACAGTTCTCCATGACCTTTGTCATCACAATGCTCTATATAGTTTTTCATGACAATTCTAAATGACCACTTTAATCATTTTGCTTGCTGACCATTTTCATCACATTTCTCTATTGTCATTACAATTCCCCATGTCCCCATTCTTCACAATGCTCCATGATGCCTGTCATCACAATGCTCAATGGCTTTTGTTATCACAATGCTCCAGGACCAGTTTCATCACAATACTCCATCCCCCTTGTCATCACGGTGCACAATGAAACCTCTCATTACAATGCTCCATGACACTTGTCATCACAATGCTCCATGGCCCTTGTCTTCACAATGCTCCAGAATTCTTGTCATCACCATGTTCCATGACCACGTCATCACAATTCTCCATGGCCCTTGTCATCACAATGCTCCATGGCCCTTGTCATCACAATGCGCCAGAATTCTTGTCATCACAATGTTCCATGACCGTGTCATCACAATGCTCCATAATTCTTGTCATCACAATATTCCATGACCGTGTCATCACAATGCTCCATGGCCCTTGTCATCACAATGCTCCAGAATTCTTGTCATCACAATGTTCCATGACCATGTCATCACAATTCTCCATGGCACTTGAAATCACAATGCTCCAGAATTCTTGTCATCACAATGTTCCATGACCGTGTCATCACAATGCTCCATGGCCCTTGTCATCACAATGCTCCAGAATTCTTGTCATCACAATGTTCCATGACCGTGTCATCACAATGCTCCATGGCCCTGGTCATCACAATGCTCCAGATTGCTTGTCATCACAAAGTTCCATGACCGTGTCATCACAATGCACCATGGCCCTTGTCATCAGAACGCTCGAGAATTCTTGTCATCACAATGTTCCATGACGGTGTCATCACAATTCTCCATGGTCCTTGTCATCACAATGCTCCAGAATTCTTGTCATCACAATGTTCCATGACCGTGTCATCACAATGCTCCATGGCCCTTTTCATCACAATGCTCCAGATTTCTTGTCATCACAATGTTCCATGACCGTGTCATCACAATGCTCCAGAATTCTTGTCATCACAATGTTCCATGACTGTGTCATCACAATGCTCCAGAATTCTTGTCATCACAGTGTTCCATGACCGTGTCATCACAATGCTCCATGGCCCTTGTAATCACAATGCTCCAGAATTCTTGTCATCACAAGGTTCCATGACCGTGTCATCACAATGCTCCATAATTCTTGTCATCAAAATGTTCCATGACCGTGTCATCACAATGTTCCCTGACCATGTCATCACAATGCTCCAGAATTCTTGTCATCACAATGCTCCAGAATTCTTGTCATCACAATGTTCCATGACTGTGTCATCACAATGCTCCAGAATTCTTGTCATCACAATGCTCCAGAATTCTTGTCATCACAATGTTCCATGACCGTGTCATCACAATGCTCCATAATTCTTGTCATCACAATGTTCCATGACCGTGTCATCACAATGCTACATGACCCTGGTCATCACAGTTCTCCATGACCTTTGTCATCACAATGCTCTATATAGTTTTTCATGACAATTCTAAATGACCACTTTAATCATTTTGCTTGCTGACCATTTTCATCACATTTCTCTATTGTCATTACAATTCCCCATGTCCCCATTCTTCACAATGCTCCATGATGCCTGTCATCACAATGCTCAATGGCTTTTGTTATCACAATGCTCCAGGACCAGTTTCATCACAATACTTCATCCCCCTTGTCATCACGGTGCACAATGAAACCTCTCATTACAATGCTCCATGACACTTGTCATCACAATGCTCCATGGCCCTTGTCTTCACAATGCTCCAGAATTCTTGTCATCACCATGTTCCATGACCATGTCATCACAATTCTCCATGGCCCTTGTCATCACAATGCTCCATGGCCCTTGTCATCACAATGCTCCACAATTCTTGTCATCACAATGTTCCATGACCGTGTCATCACAATGCTCCATGGCCCTTGTTATCACAATGCTCCAGAATTCTTGTCATCACAATGTTCCATGACCGTGTCATCACAATGCTCCATAATTCTTGTCATCACAATGTTCCATGACCGTGTCATCACAATGCTCCATAATTCTTGTCATCACAATGTTCCATGTCCGTGTCATCACAATGCTCTATAATTCTTGTCATCACAATGTTCCATGACCGTGTCATCACAATGCTCCATAATTCTTGTCATCACAATATTCCATGACCGTGTCATCACAATGCTCCATAATTCTTGTCATCACAATGTTCCATGACCATGTCATCACAATGCTCCATGGCCCTTGTCATCACAATGCTCCAGAATTCTTGTCATCACAATGTTCCATGACCGTGTCATCACAATGCTCCATGGCCCTTGTCATCACAATGCTCCAGAATTCTTGTCATCACAATGTTCCATGACCGTGTCATCACAATGCTCCATGGCCCTGGTCATCACAATGCTCCAGATTGCTTGTCATCACAAAGTTCCATGACCGTGTCATCACAATGCACCATGGCCCTTGTCATCAGAATGCTCCAGAATTCTTGTCATCACAATGTTCCATGACGGTGTCATCACAATGCTCCATGGTCCTTGTCATCACAATGCTCCAGAATTCTTGTCATCACAATGTTCCATGACCGTGTCATCACAATGCTCCATGGCCCTTTTCATCACAATGCTCCAGATTTCTTGTCATCACAATGTTCCATGACCGTGTCATCACAATGCTCCAGAATTCTTGTCATCACAATGTTCCATGACTGTGTCATCACAATGCTCCAGAATTCTTGTCATCACAGTGTTCCATGACCGTGTCATCACAATATTCCCTGACCATGTCATCACAATTCTCCAGAATTCTTGTCATCACAATGCTCCAGAATTCTTGTCATCACAAATTCCATGACCGTGTCATCACAATGCTCCAGAATTCTTGTCATCATAATGCTCCAGAATTTTTGTCATCACAATGTTCCATGACCGTGTCATCACAATGCTCCATTGCTCTGGTCATCACAATGCTCCAGATTGCTTGTCATCACAAAGTTCCATGACCGTGTCATCACAATGCACCATGGCCCTTGTCATCACGATGCTCCAGAATTCTTGTCATCACAATGTTCCATGACCGTGTCATCACAATGCTCCATAATTCTTGTCATCACAATGTTCCATGACCGTGTCATCACAATGCTACATGACCCTGGTCATCACAGTTCTCCATGACCTTTGTCATCACAATGCTCTATATAGTTTTTCATGACAATTCTAAATGACCACTTTAATCATTTTGCTTGCTGACCATTTTCATCACATTTCTCTATTGTCATTACAATTCCCCATGTCCCCATTCTTCACAATGCTCCATGATGCCTGTCATCACAATGCTCAATGGCTTTTGTTATCACAATGCTCCAGGACCAGTTTCATCACAATACTCCATCCCCCTTGTCATCACGGTGCACAATGAAACCTCTCATTACAATGCTCCATGACACTTGTCATCACAATGCTCCATGGCCCTTGTCTTCACAATGCTCCAGAATTCTTGTCATCACCATGTTCCATGACCACGTCATCACAATTCTCCATGGCCCTTGTCATCACAATGCTCCATGGCCCTTGTCATCACAATGCGCCAGAATTCTTGTCATCACAATGTTCCATGACCGTGTCATCACAATGCTCCATAATTCTTGTCATCACAATGTTCCATGACCGTGTCATCACAATGCTCCAGAATTCTTGTCATCACAATGTTCCATGACCGTGTCATCACAATGCTCCATAATTCTTGTCATCACAATGTTCCATGACCGTGTCATCACAATGCTCCAGAATTCTTGTCATCACAATGTTCCATGACCATGTCATCACAATGCACCATGACCCTTGTCACCACAATGCTCCAGAATTCTTGTCATCACAATGTTCCATGACCGTGTCATCACAATGCTCCAGAATTCTTGTCATCACAATGTTCCATGACCGTGTCATCACAATGCTCCATAATTCTTGTTATCACAATGTTCCATGACCGTGTCATCACAATGCTCCATGGCCCTTGTCATCACAATGCTCCAGAATTCTTGTCATCACAATGTTCCATGACCATGTCATCACAATTCTCCATGGCCCTTGTCATCACAATGCTCCAGAATTCTTGTCATCACAATGTTCCATGACCGTGTCATCACAATGCTCCATGGCCCATTTCATCACAATGCTCCAGAATTCTTGTCATCACAATGTTCCATGACCGTGTCATCACAATGCTCCAGAATTCTTGTCATCACAATGTTCCATGACCATGTCATCACAATGCTCCATGGCCCTTGTCATCACAATGCTCCAGAATTCTTGTCATCACAATGTTCCAAGACCGTGTCATCACAATGCTCCATAATTCTTGTCATCACAATGTTCCATGACCGTGTCATCACAATGCTACATGACCCTGGTCATCACAGTTCTCCATGACCTTTGTCATCACAATGCTCTATATAGTTTTTCATGACAATTCTAAATGACCACTTTAATCATTTTGCTTGCTGACCATTTTCATCACATTTCTCTATTGTCATTACAATTCCCCATGTCCCCATTCTTCACAATGCTCCATGATGCCTGTCATCACAATGCTCAATGGCTTTTGTTATCACAATGCTCCAGGACCAGTTTCATCACAATACTCCATCCCCCTTGTCATCACGGTGCACAATGAAACCTCTCATTACAATGCTCCATGACACTTGTCATCACAATGCTCCATGGCCCTTGTCATCACAATGCTCCAGAATTCTTGTCATCACAATGTTCCATGACCGTGTCATCACAATGCTCCATGGCCCTTTTCATCACAATGCTCCAGAATTCTTGTCATCACAATGTTCCATGACCGTGTCATCACAATGCTCCATAATTCTTGTCATCACAATGTTCCATGACCGTGTCATCACAATGCTCCATAATTCGTGTCATCACAATGTTCCATGACCGTGTCATCACAATGCTCCATAATTCTTGTCATCACAATGTTCCATGAACGTGTCATCACAATGCTCCATAATTCTTGTCATCACAATATTCCATGACCGTGTCATCACAATGCTCCATGGCCCTTGTCATCACAATGCTCCAGAATTCTTGTCATCACAATGTTCCATGACCATGTCATCACAATTCTCCATGGCACTTGAAATCACAATGCTCCAGAATTCTTGTCATCACAATGTTCCATGACCGTGTCATCACAATGCTCCATGGCCCTTGTCATCACAATGCTCCAGAATTCTTGTCATCACAATGTTCCATGACCGTGTCATCACAATGCTCCATGGCCCTGGTCATCACAATGCTCCAGATTGCTTGTCATCACAAAGTTCCATGACCGTGTCATCACAATGCACCATGGCCCTTGTCATCAGAACGCTCGAGAATTCTTGTCATCACAATGTTCCATGACCGTGTCATCACAATTCTCCATGGTCCTTGTCATCACAATGCTCCAGAATTCTTGTCATCACAATGTTCCATGACCGTGTCATCACAATGCTCCATGGCCCTTTTCATCACAATGCTCCAGATTTCTTGTCATCACAATGTTCCATGACCGTGTCATCACAATGCTCCAGAATTCTTGTCATCACAATGTTCCATGACTGTGTCATCACAATGCTCCAGAATTCTTGTCATCACAGTGTTCCATGACCGTGTCATCACAATGCTCCATGGCCCTTGTAATCACAATGCTCCAGAATTCTTGTCATCACAAGGTTCCATGACCGTGTCATCACAATGCTCCATAATTCTTGTCATCAAAATGTTCCATGACCGTGTCATCACAATGTTCCATGACCGTGTCATCACAATGCTCCATGGCCCTTGTCATCACAATGCTCCAGAATTCTTGTCATCACAATGTTCCATGACCGTGTCATCACAATGCTCCATAATTCTTGTCATCACAATGTTCCATGACCGTGTCATCACAATGCTCCATAATTCGTGTCATCACAATGTTCCATGACCGTGTCATCACAATGCTCCATAATTCTTGTCATCACAATGTTCCATGAACGTGTCATCACAATGCTCCATAATTCTTGTCATCACAATATTCCATGACCGTGTCATCACAATGCTCCATGGCCCTTGTCATCACAATGCTCCAGAATTCTTGTCATCACAATGTTCCATGACCATGTCATCACAATTCTCCATGGCACTTGAAATCACAATGCTCCAGAATTCTTGTCATCACAATGTTCCATGACCGTGTCATCACAATGCTCCATGGCCCTTGTCATCACAATGCTCCAGAATTCTTGTCATCACAATGTTCCATGACCGTGTCATCACAATGCTCCATGGCCCTGGTCATCACAATGCTCCAGATTGCTTGTCATCACAAAGTTCCATGACCGTGTCATCACAATGCACCATGGCCCTTGTCATCAGAACGCTCGAGAATTCTTGTCATCACAATGTTCCATGACCGTGTCATCACAATTCTCCATGGTCCTTGTCATCACAATGCTCCAGAATTCTTGTCATCACAATGTTCCATGACCGTGTCATCACAATGCTCCATGGCCCTTTTCATCACAATGCTCCAGATTTCTTGTCATCACAATGTTCCATGACCGTGTCATCACAATGCTCCAGAATTCTTGTCATCACAATGTTCCATGACTGTGTCATCACAATGCTCCAGAATTCTTGTCATCACAGTGTTCCATGACCGTGTCATCACAATGCTCCATGGCCCTTGTCATCACAATGCTCCAGAATTCTTGTCATCACAATGTTCCATGACCGTGTCATCACAATGCTCCATGGCCCTGGTCATCACAATGCTCCAGATTGCTTGTCATCACAAAGTTCCATGACCGTGTCATCACAATGCACCATGGCCCTTGTCATCAGAATGCTCCAGAATTCTTGTCATCACAATGTTCCATGACGGTGTCATCACAATGCTCCATGGTCCTTGTCATCACAATGCTCCAGAATTCTTGTCATCACAATGTTCCATGACCGTGTCATCACAATGCTCCATGGCCCTTTTCATCACAATGCTCCAGATTTCTTGTCATCACAATGTTCCATGACCGTGTCATCACAATGCTCCAGAATTCTTGTCATCACAATGTTCCATGACTGTGTCATCACAATGCTCCAGAATTCTTGTCATCACAGTGTTCCATGACCGTGTCATCACAATATTCCCTGACCATGTCATCACAATTCTCCAGAATTCTTGTCATCACAATGCTCCAGAATTCTTGTCATCACAAATTCCATGACCGTGTCATCACAATGCTCCAGAATTCTTGTCATCATAATGCTCCAGAATTTTTGTCATCACAATGTTCCATGACCGTGTCATCACAATGCTCCATTGCTCTGGTCATCACAATGCTCCAGATTGCTTGTCATCACAAAGTTCCATGACCGTGTCATCACAATGCACCATGGCCCTTGTCATCACGATGCTCCAGAATTCTTGTCATCACAATGTTCCATGACCGTGTCATCACAATGCTCCATAATTCTTGTCATCACAATGTTCCATGACCGTGTCATCACAATGCTACATGACCCTGGTCATCACAGTTCTCCATGACCTTTGTCATCACAATGCTCTATATAGTTTTTCATGACAATTCTAAATGACCACTTTAATCATTTTGCTTGCTGACCATTTTCATCACATTTCTCTATTGTCATTACAATTCCCCATGTCCCCATTCTTCACAATGCTCCATGATGCCTGTCATCACAATGCTCAATGGCTTTTGTTATCACAATGCTCCAGGACCAGTTTCATCACAATACTCCATCCCCCTTGTCATCACGGTGCACAATGAAACCTCTCATTACATTGCTCCATGACACTTGTCATCACAATGCTCCATGGCCCTTGTCTTCACAATGCTCCAGAATTCTTGTCATCACCATGTTCCATGACCACGTCATCACAATTCTCCATGGCCCTTGTCATCACAATGCTCCATGGCCCTTGTCATCACAATGCACCAGAATTCTTGTCATCACAATGTTCCATGACCGTGTCATCACAATGCTCCATAATTCTTGTCATCACAATGTTCCATGACCGTGTCATCACAATGCTCCAGAATTCTTGTCATCACAATGTTCCATGACCGTGTCATCACAATGCTCCATAATTCTTGTCATCACAATGTTCCATGACCGTGTCATCACAATGCTCCAGAATTCTTGTCATCACAATGTTCCATGACCATGTCATCACAATGCACCATGACCCTTGTCACCACAATGCTCCAGAATTCTTGTCATCACAATGTTCCATGACCGTGTCATCACAATGCTCCAGAATTCTTGTCATCACAATGTTCCATGACCGTGTCATCACAATGCTCCATAATTCTTGTTATCACAATGTTCCATGACCGTGTCATCACAATGCTCCATGGCCCTTGTCATCACAATGCTCCAGAATTCTTGTCATCACAATGTTCCATGACCATGTCATCACAATTCTCCATGGCCCTTGTCATCACAATGCTCCAGAATTCTTGTCATCACAATGTTCCATGACCGTGTCATCACAATGCTCCATGGCCCATTTCATCACAATGCTCCAGAATTCTTGTCATCACAATGTTCCATGACCGTGTCATCACAATGCTCCAGAATTCTTGTCATCACAATGTTCCATGACCATGTCATCACAATGCTCCATGGCCCTTGTCATCACAATGCTCCAGAATTCTTGTCATCACAATGTTCCAAGACCGTGTCATCACAATGCTCCATAATTCTTGTCATCACAATGTTCCATGACCGTGTCATCACAATGCTACATGACCCTGGTCATCACAGTTCTCCATGACCTTTGTCATCACAATTCTCTATATAGTTTTTCATGACAATTCTAAATGACCACTTTAATCATTTTGCTTGCTGACCATTTTCATCACATTTCTCTATTGTCATTACAATTCCCCATGTCCCCATTCTTCACAATGCTCCATGATGCCTGTCATCACAATGCTCAATGGCTTTTGTTATCACAATGCTCCAGGACCAGTTTCATCACAATACTCCATCCCCCTTGTCATCACGGTGCACAATGAAACCTCTCATTACAATGCTCCATGACACTTGTCATCACAATGCTCCATGGCCCTTGTCATCACAATGCTCCAGAATTCTTGTCATCACAATGTTCCATGACCGTGTCATCACAATGCTCCATGGCCCTTGTCATCACAATGCTCCAGAATTCTTGTCATCACAATGTTCC
The DNA here is from genome assembly GCF_949987535.1 of Balaenoptera acutorostrata. Classification (NCBI taxonomy): domain Eukaryota; kingdom Metazoa; phylum Chordata; class Mammalia; order Artiodactyla; family Balaenopteridae; genus Balaenoptera; species Balaenoptera acutorostrata. The sequence goes on from NW_026645529.1 coordinate 95,921, forward strand.
ATGACCGTGTCATCACAATGCTCCATAATTCTTGTCATCACAATGTTCCATGACCGTGTCATCACAATGCTCCATAATTCGTGTCATCACAATGTTCCATGACCGTGTCATCACAATGCTCCATAATTCTTGTCATCACAATGTTCCATGAACGTGTCATCACAATGCTCCATAATTCTTGTCATCACAATATTCCATGACCGTGTCATCACAATGCTCCATGGCCCTTGTCATCACAATGCTCCAGAATTCTTGTCATCACAATGTTCCATGACCATGTCATCACAATTCTCCATGGCACTTGAAATCACAATGCTCCAGAATTCTTGTCATCACAATGTTCCATGACCGTGTCATCACAATGCTCCATGGCCCTTGTCATCACAATGCTCCAGAATTCTTGTCATCACAATGTTCCATGACCGTGTCATCACAATGCTCCATGGCCCTGGTCATCACAATGCTCCAGATTGCTTGTCATCACAAAGTTCCATGACCGTGTCATCACAATGCACCATGGCCCTTGTCATCAGAACGCTCGAGAATTCTTGTCATCACAATGTTCCATGACCGTGTCATCACAATTCTCCATGGTCCTTGTCATCACAATGCTCCAGAATTCTTGTCATCACAATGTTCCATGACCGTGTCATCACAATGCTCCATGGCCCTTTTCATCACAATGCTCCAGATTTCTTGTCATCACAATGTTCCATGACCGTGTCATCACAATGCTCCAGAATTCTTGTCATCACAATGTTCCATGACTGTGTCATCACAATGCTCCAGAATTCTTGTCATCACAGTGTTCCATGACCGTGTCATCACAATGCTCCATGGCCCTTGTAATCACAATGCTCCAGAATTCTTGTCATCACAAGGTTCCATGACCGTGTCATCACAATGCTCCATAATTCTTGTCATCAAAATGTTCCATGACCGTGTCATCACAATGTTCCCTGACCGTGTCATCACAATGCTCCAGAATTCTTGTCATCACAATGCTCCAGAATTCTTGTCATCACAATGTTCCATGACCGTGTCATCACAATGCTCCAGAATTCTTGTCATCACAATGCTCCAGAATTCTTGTCATCACAATGTTCCATGACCGTGTCATCACAATGCTCCATAATTCTTGTCATCACAATGTTCCATGACCGTGTCATCACAATGCTACATGACCCTGGTCATCACAGTTCTCCATGACCTTTGTCATCACAATGCTCTATATAGTTTTTCATGACAATTCTAAATGACCACTTTAATCATTTTGGTTGGTGACCATTTTCATCACATTTCTCTATTGTCATTACAATTCCCCATGTCCCCATTCTTCACAATGCTCCATGATGCCTGTCATCACAATGCTCAATGGCTTTTGTTATCACAATGCTCCAGGACCAGTTTCATCACAATACTTCATCCCCCTTGTCATCACGGTGCACAATGAAACCTCTCATTACAATGCTCCATGACACTTGTCATCACAATGCTCCATGGCCCTTGTCTTCACAATGCTCCAGAATTCTTGTCATCACCATGTTCCATGACCATGTCATCACAATTCTCCATGGCCCTTGTCATCACAATGCTCCATGGCCCTTGTCATCACAATGCTCCAGAATTCTTGTCATCACAATGTTCCATGACCGTGTCATCACAATGCTCCATGGCCCTTGTTATCACAATGCTCCAGAATTCTTGTCATCACAATGTTCCATGACCGTGTCATCACAATGCTCCATAATTCTTGTCATCACAATGTTCCATGACCGTGTCATCACAATGCTCCATAATTCTTGTCATCACAATGTTCCATGTCCGTGTCATCACAATGCTCCATAATTCTTGTCATCACAATGTTCCATGACCGTGTCATCACAATGCTCCATAATTCTTGTCATCACAATATTCCATGACCGTGTCATCACAATGCTCCATGGCCCTTGTCATCACAATGCTCCAGAATTCTTGTCATCACAATGTTCCATGACCATGTCATCACAATTCTCCATGGCACTTGAAATCACAATGCTCCAGAATTCTTGTCATCACAATGTTCCATGACCGTGTCATCACAATGCTCCATGGCCCTGGTCATCACAATGCTCCAGATTGCTTGTCATCACAATGTTCCATGACCGTGTCATCACAATGCTCCATGGCCCTTTTCATCACAATGCTCCAGATTTCTTGTCATCACAATGTTCCATGACCGTGTCATCACAATGCTCCAGAATTCTTGTCATCACAATGTTCCATGACTGTGTCATCACAATGCTCCAGAATTCTTGTCATCACAGTGTTCCATGACCGTGTCATCACAATATTCCCTGACCATGTCATCACAATTCTCCAGAATTCTTGTCATCACAATGCTCCAGAATTCTTGTCATCACAAATTCCATGACCGTGTCATCACAATGCTCCAGAATACTTGTCATCATAATGCTCCAGAATTTTTGTCATCACAATGTTCCATGACCGTGTCATCACAATGCTCCATTGCTCTGGTCATCACAATGCTCCAGATTGCTTGTCATCACAAAGTTCCATGACCGTGTCATCACAATGCACCATGGCCCTTGTCATCACGATGCTCCAGAATTCTTGTCATCACAATGTTCCATGACCGTGTCATCACAATGCTCCATAATTCTTGTCATCACAATGTTCCATGACCGTGTCATCACAATGCTACATGACCCTGGTCATCACAGTTCTCCATGACCTTTGTCATCACAATGCTCTATATAGTTTTTCATGACAATTCTAAATGACCACTTTAATCATTTTGCTTGCTGACCATTTTCATCACATTTCTCTATTGTCATTACAATTCCCCATGTCCCCATTCTTCACAATGCTCCATGATGCCTGTCATCACAATGCTCAATGGCTTTTGTTATCACAATGCTCCAGGACCAGTTTCATCACAATACTCCATCCCCCTTGTCATCACGGTGCACAATGAAACCTCTCATTACAATGCTCCATGACACTTGTCATCACAATGCTCCATGGCCCTTGTCTTCACAATGCTCCAGAATTCTTGTCATCACCATGTTCCATGACCACGTCATCACAATTCTCCATGGCCCTTGTCATCACAATGCTCCATGGCCCTTGTCATCACAATGCGCCAGAATTCTTGTCATCACAATGTTCCATGACCGTGTCATCACAAAGCTCCATAATTCTTGTCATCACAATGTTCCATGACCGTGTCATCACAATGCTCCAGAATTCTTGTCATCACAATGTTCCATGACCGTGTCATCACAATGCTCCATAATTCTTGTCATCACAATGTTCCATGACCGTGTCATCACAATGCTCCAGAATTCTTGTCATCACAATGTTCCATGACCATGTCATCACAATGCACCATGACCCTTGTCACCACAATGCTCCAGAATTCTTGTCATCACAATGTTCCATGACCGTGTCATCACAATGCTCCAGAATTCTTGTCATCACAATGTTCCATGACCGTGTCATCACAATGCTCCATAATTCGTGTCATCACAATGTTCCATGACCGTGTCATCACAATGCTCCATAATTCTTGTCATCACAATGTTCCATGAACGTGTCATCACAATGCTCCATAATTCTTGTCATCACAATATTCCATGACCGTGTCATCACAATGCTCCATGGCCCTTGTCATCACAATGCTCCAGAATTCTTGTCATCACAATGTTCCATGACCGTGTCATCACAATGCTCCATGGCCCTTGTCATCACAATGCTCCAGAATTCTTGTCATCACAATGTTCCATGACCGTGTCATCACAATGCTCCATGGCCCTGGTCATCACAATGCTCCAGATTGCTTGTCATCACAAAGTTCCATGACCGTGTCATCACAATGCACCATGGCCCTTGTCATCAGAACGCTCGAGAATTCTTGTCATCACAATGTTCCATGACCGTGTCATCACAATTCTCCATGGTCCTTGTCATCACAATGCTCCAGAATTCTTGTCATCACAATGTTCCATGACCGTGTCATCACAATGCTCCATGGCCCTTTTCATCACAATGCTCCAGATTTCTTGTCATCACAATGTTCCATGACCGTGTCATCACAATGCTCCAGAATTCTTGTCATCACAATGTTCCATGACTGTGTCATCACAATGCTCCAGAATTCTTGTCATCACAGTGTTCCATGACCGTGTCATCACAATGCTCCATGGCCCTTGTAATCACAATGCTCCAGAATTCTTGTCATCACAAGGTTCCATGACCGTGTCATCACAATGCTCCATAATTCTTGTCATCAAAATGTTCCATGACCGTGTCATCACAATGTTCCATGACCGTGTCATCACAATGCTCCATGGCCCTTGTCATCACAATGCTCCAGAATTCTTGTCATCACAATGTTCCATGACCGTGTCATCACAATGCTCCATAATTCTTGTCATCACAATGTTCCATGACCGTGTCATCACAATGCTCCATAATTCGTGTCATCACAATGTTCCATGACCGTGTCATCACAATGCTCCATAATTCTTGTCATCACAATGTTCCATGAACGTGTCATCACAATGCTCCATAATTCTTGTCATCACAATATTCCATGACCGTGTCATCAAATGCTCCATGGCCCTTGTCATCACAATGCTCCAGAATTCTTGTCATCACAATGTTCCATGACCATGTCATCACAATTCTCCATGGCACTTGAAATCACAATGCTCCAGAATTCTTGTCATCACAATGTTCCATGACCGTGTCATCACAATGCTCCATGGCCCTTGTCATCACAATGCTCCAGAATTCTTGTCATCACAATGTTCCATGACCGTGTCATCACAATGCTCCATGGCCCTGGTCATCACAATGCTCCAGATTGCTTGTCATCACAAAGTTCCATGACCGTGTCATCACAATGCACCATGGCCCTTGTCATCAGAACGCTCGAGAATTCTTGTCATCACAATGTTCCATGACCGTGTCATCACAATTCTCCATGGCCCTTGTCATCAGAATGCTCCAGAATTCTTGTCATCACAATGTTCCATGACGGTGTCATCACAATGCTCCATGGTCCTTGTCATCACAATGCTCCAGAATTCTTGTCATCACAATGTTCCATGACCGTGTCATCACAATGCTCCATGGCCCTTTTCATCACAATGCTCCAGATTTCTTGTCATCACAATGTTCCATGACCGTGTCATCACAATGCTCCAGAATTCTTGTCATCACAATGTTCCATGACTGTGTCATCACAATGCTCCAGAATTCTTGTCATCACAGTGTTCCATGACCGTGTCATCACAATATTCCCTGACCATGTCATCACAATTCTCCAGAATTCTTGTCATCACAATGCTCCAGAATTCTTGTCATCACAAATTCCATGACCGTGTCATCACAATGCTCCAGAATTCTTGTCATCATAATGCTCCAGAATTTTTGTCATCACAATGTTCCATGACCGTGTCATCACAATGCTCCATTGCTCTGGTCATCACAATGCTCCAGATTGCTTGTCATCACAAAGTTCCATGACCGTGTCATCACAATGCACCATGGCCCTTGTCATCACGATGCTCCAGAATTCTTGTCATCACAATGTTCCATGACCGTGTCATCACAATGCTCCATAATTCTTGTCATCACAATGTTCCATGACCGTGTCATCACAATGCTACATGACCCTGGTCATCACAGTTCTCCATGACCTTTGTCATCACAATGCTCTATATAGTTTTTCATGACAATTCTAAATGACCACTTTAATCATTTTGCTTGCTGACCATTTTCATCACATTTCTCTATTGTCATTACAATTCCCCATGTCCCCATTCTTCACAATGCTCCATGATGCCTGTCATCACAATGCTCAATGGCTTTTGTTATCACAATGCTCCAGGACCAGTTTCATCACAATACTCCATCCCCCTTGTCATCACGGTGCACAATGAAACCTCTCATTACAATGCTCCATGACACTTGTCATCACAATGCTCCATGGCCCTTGTCTTCACAATGCTCCAGAATTCTTGTCATCACCATGTTCCATGACCACGTCATCACAATTCTCCATGGCCCTTGTCATCACAATGCTCCATGGCCCTTGTCATCACAATGCGCCAGAATTCTTGTCATCACAATGTTCCATGACCGTGTCATCACAATGCTCCATAATTCTTGTCATCACAATGTTCCATGACCGTGTCATCACAATGCTCCAGAATTCTTGTCATCACAATGTTCCATGACCGTGTCATCACAATGCTCCATAATTCTTGTCATCACAATGTTCCATGACCGTGTCATCACAATGCTCCAGAATTCTTGTCATCACAATGTTCCATGACCATGTCATCACAATGCACCATGACCCTTGTCACCACAATGCTCCAGAATTCTTGTCATCACAATGTTCCATGACCGTGTCATCACAATGCTCCAGAATTCTTGTCATCACAATGTTCCATGACCGTGTCATCACAATGCTCCATAATTCTTGTTATCACAATGTTCCATGACCGTGTCATCACAATGCTCCATGGCCCTTGTCATCACAATGCTCCAGAATTCTTGTCATCACAATGTTCCATGACCATGTCATCACAATTCTCCATGGCCCTTGTCATCACAATGCTCCAGAATTCTTGTCATCACAATGTTCCATGACCGTGTCATCACAATGCTCCATGGCCCATTTCATCACAATGCTCCAGAATTCTTGTCATCACAATGTTCCATGACCGTGTCATCACAATGCTCCAGAATTCTTGTCATCACAATGTTCCATGACCATGTCATCACAATGCTCCATGGCCCTTGTCATCACAATGCTCCAGAATTCTTGTCATCACAATGTTCCAAGACCGTGTCATCACAATGCTCCATAATTCTTGTCATCACAATGTTCCATGACCGTGTCATCACAATGCTACATGACCCTGGTCATCACAGTTCTCCATGACCTTTGTCATCACAATGCTCTATATAGTTTTTCATGACAATTCTAAATGACCACTTTAATCATTTTGCTTGCTGACCATTTTCATCACATTTCTCTATTGTCATTACAATTCCCCATGTCCCCATTCTTCACAATGCTCCATGATGCCTGTCATCACAATGCTCAATGGCTTTTGTTATCACAATGCTCCAGGACCAGTTTCATCACAATACTCCATCCCCCTTGTCATCACGGTGCACAATGAAACCTCTCATTACAATGCTCCATGACACTTGTCATCACAATGCTCCATGGCCCTTGTCATCACAATGCTCCAGAATTCTTGTCATCACAATGTTCCATGACCGTGTCATCACAATGCTCCATGGCCCTTGTCATCACAATGCTCCAGAATTCTTGTCATCACAATGTTCCATGACCGTGTCATCACAATGCTCCATAATTCTTGTCATCACAATGTTCCATGACCGTGTCATCACAATGCTCCATAATTCGTGTCATCACAATGTTCCATGACCGTGTCATCACAATGCTCCATAATTCTTGTCATCACAATGTTCCATGAACGTGTCATCACAATGCTCCATAATTCTTGTCATCACAATATTCCATGACCGTGTCATCACAATGCTCCATGGCCCTTGTCATCACAATGCTCCAGAATTCTTGTCATCACAATGTTCCATGACCATGTCATCACAATTCTCCATGGCACTTGAAATCACAATGCTCCAGAATTCTTGTCATCACAATGTTCCATGACCGTGTCATCACAATGCTCCATGGCCCTTGTCATCACAATGCTCCAGAATTCTTGTCATCACAATGTTCCATGACCGTGTCATCACAATGCTCCATGGCCCTGGTCATCACAATGCTCCAGATTGCTTGTCATCACAAAGTTCCATGACCGTGTCATCACAATGCACCATGGCCCTTGTCATCAGAACGCTCGAGAATTCTTGTCATCACAATGTTCCATGACCGTGTCATCACAATTCTCCATGGTCCTTGTCATCACAATGCTCCAGAATTCTTGTCATCACAATGTTCCATGACCGTGTCATCACAATGCTCCATGGCCCTTTTCATCACAATGCTCCAGATTTCTTGTCATCACAATGTTCCATGACCGTGTCATCACAATGCTCCAGAATTCTTGTCATCACAATGTTCCATGACTGTGTCATCACAATGCTCCAGAATTCTTGTCATCACAGTGTTCCATGACCGTGTCATCACAATGCTCCATGGCCCTTGTAATCACAATGCTCCAGAATTCTTGTCATCACAAGGTTCCATGACCGTGTCATCACAATGCTCCATAATTCTTGTCATCAAAATGTTCCATGACCGTGTCATCACAATGTTCCCTGACCATGTCATCACAATGCTCCAGAATTCTTGTCATCACAATGCTCCAGAATTCTTGTCATCACAATGTTCCATGACCGTGTCATCACAATGCTCCAGAATTCTTGTCATCACAATGCTCCAGAATTCTTGTCATCACAATGTTCCATGACCGTGTCATCACAATGCTCCATAATTCTTGTCATCACAATGTTCCATGACCGTGTCATCACAATGCTACATGACCCTGGTCATCACAGTTCTCCATGACCTTTGTCATCACAATGCTCTATATAGTTTTTCATGACAATTCTAAATGACCACTTTAATCATTTTGGTTGGTGACCATTTTCATCACATTTCTCTATTGTCATTACAATTCCCCATGTCCCCATTCTTCACAATGCTCCATGATGCCTGTCATCACAATGCTCAATGGCTTTTGTTATCACAATGCTCCAGGACCAGTTTCATCACAATACTTCATCCCCCTTGTCATCACGGTGCACAATGAAACCTCTCATTACAATGCTCCATGACACTTGTCATCACAATGCTCCATGGCCCTTGTCTTCACAATGCTCCAGAATTCTTGTCATCACCATGTTCCATGACCATGTCATCACAATTCTCCATGGCCCTTGTCATCACAATGCTCCATGGCCCTTGTCATCACAATGCTCCAGAATTCTTGTCATCACAATGTTCCATGACCGTGTCATCACAATGCTCCATGGCCCTTGTTATCACAATGCTCCAGAATTCTTGTCATCACAATGTTCCATGACCGTGTCATCACAATGCTCCATAATTCTTGTCATCACAATGTTCCATGACCGTGTCATCACAATGCTCCATAATTCTTGTCATCACAATGTTCCATGTCCGTGTCATCACAATGCTCCATAATTCTTGTCATCACAATGTTCCATGACCGTGTCATCACAATGCTCCATAATTCTTGTCATCACAATATTCCATGACCGTGTCATCACAATGCTCCATGGCCCTTGTCATCACAATGCTCCAGAATTCTTGTCATCACAATGTTCCATGACCATGTCATCACAATTCTCCATGGCACTTGAAATCACAATGCTCCAGAATTCTTGTCATCACAATGTTCCATGACCGTGTCATCACAATGCTCCATGGCCCTGGTCATCACAATGCTCCAGATTGCTTGTCATCACAATGTTCCATGACCGTGTCATCACAATGCTCCATGGCCCTTTTCATCACAATGCTCCAGATTTCTTGTCATCACAATGTTCCATGACCGTGTCATCACAATGCTCCAGAATTCTTGTCATCACAATGTTCCATGACTGTGTCATCACAATGCTCCAGAATTCTTGTCATCACAGTGTTCCATGACCGTGTCATCACAATATTCCCTGACCATGTCATCACAATTCTCCAGAATTCTTGTCATCACAATGCTCCAGAATTCTTGTCATCACAAATTCCATGACCGTGTCATCACAATGCTCCAGAATACTTGTCATCATAATGCTCCAGAATTTTTGTCATCACAATGTTCCATGACCGTGTCATCACAATGCTCCATTGCTCTGGTCATCACAATGCTCCAGATTGCTTGTCATCACAAAGTTCCATGACCGTGTCATCACAATGCACCATGGCCCTTGTCATCACGATGCTCCAGAATTCTTGTCATCACAATGTTCCATGACCGTGTCATCACAATGCTCCATAATTCTTGTCATCACAATGTTCCATGACCGTGTCATCACAATGCTACATGACCCTGGTCATCACAGTTCTCCATGACCTTTGTCATCACAATGCTCTATATAGTTTTTCATGACAATTCTAAATGACCACTTTAATCATTTTGCTTGCTGACCATTTTCATCACATTTCTCTATTGTCATTACAATTCCCCATGTCCCCATTCTTCACAATGCTCCATGATGCCTGTCATCACAATGCTCAATGGCTTTTGTTATCACAATGCTCCAGGACCAGTTTCATCACAATACTCCATCCCCCTTGTCATCACGGTGCACAATGAAACCTCTCATTACAATGCTCCATGACACTTGTCATCACAATGCTCCATGGCCCTTGTCTTCACAATGCTCCAGAATTCTTGTCATCACCATGTTCCATGACCACGTCATCACAATTCTCCATGGCCCTTGTCATCACAATGCTCCATGGCCCTTGTCATCACAATGCGCCAGAATTCTTGTCATCACAATGTTCCATGACCGTGTCATCACAAAGCTCCATAATACTTGTCATCACAATGTTCCATGACCGTGTCATCACAATGCTCCAGAATTCTTGTCATCACAATGTTCCATGACCGTGTCATCACAATGCTCCATAATTCTTGTCATCACAATGTTCCATGACCGTGTCATCACAATGCTCCAGAATTCTTGTCATCACAATGTTCCATGACCATGTCATCACAATGCACCATGACCCTTGTCACCACAATGCTCCAGAATTCTTGTCATCACAATGTTCCATGACCGTGTCATCACAATGCTCCAGAATTCTTGTCATCACAATGTTCCATGACCGTGTCATCACAATGCTCCATAATTCTTGTTATCACAATGTTCCATGACCGTGTCATCACAATGCTCCATGGCCCTTGTCATCACAATGCTCCAGAATTCTTGTCATCACAATGTTCCATGACCATGTCATCACAATTCTCCATGGCCCTTGTCATCACAATGCTCCAGAATTCTTGTCATCACAATGTTCCATGACCGTGTCATCACAATGCTCCATGGCACATTTCATCACAATGCTCCAGAATTCTTGTCATCACAATGTTCCATGACCGTGTCATCACAATGCTCCAAAATTCTTGTCATCACAATGTTCCATGACCATGTCATCACAATGCTCCATGGCCCTTGTCATCACAATGCTCCAGAATTCTTGTCATCACAATGTTCCAAGACCATGTCATCACAATGCTCCATAATTCTTGTCATCACAATGTTCCATGACCGTGTCATCACAATGCTACATGACCCTGGTCATCACAGTTCTCCATGACCTTTGTCATCACAATGCTCTATATAGTTTTTCATGACAATTCTAAATGACCACTTTAATCATTTTGCTTGCTGACCATTTTCATCACATTTCTCTATTGTCATTACAATTCCCCATGTCCCCATTCTTCACAATGCTCCATGATGCCTGTCATCACAATGCTCAATGGCTTTTGTTATCACAATGCTCCAGGACCAGTTTCATCACAATACTCCATCCCCCTTGTCATCACGGTGCACAATGAAACCTCTCATTACAATGCTCCATGACACTTGTCATCACAATGCTCCATGGCCCTTGTCATCACAATGCTCCAGAATTCTTGTCATCACAATGTTCCATGACCGTGTCATCACAATGCTCCATGGCCCTTGTCATCACAATGCTCCAGAATTCTTGTCATCACAATGTTCCATGACCGTGTCATCACAATGCTCCATAATTCTTGTCATCACAATGTTCCATGACCGTGTCATCACAATGCTCCATAATTCGTGTCATCACAATGTTCCATGACCGTGTCATCACAATGCTCCATAATTCTTGTCATCACAATGTTCCATGAACCTGTCATCACAATGCTCCATAATTCTTGTCATCACAATATTCCATGACCGTGTCATCACAATGCTCCATGGCCCTTGTCATCACAATGCTCCAGAATTCTTGTCATCACAATGTTCCATGACCATGTCATCACAATTCTCCATGGCACTTGAAATCACAATGCTCCAGAATTCTTGTCATCACAATGTTCCATGACCGTGTCATCACAATGCTCCATGGCCCTTGTCATCACAATGCTCCGGAATTCTTGTCATCATAATGTTCCATGACCGTGTCATCACAATGCTCCATGGCCCTGGTCATCACAATGCTCCAGATTGCTTGTCATCACAAAGTTCCATGACCGTGTCATCACAATGCACCATGGCCCTTGTCATCAGAACGCTCGAGAATTCTTGTCATCACAATGTTCCATGACCGTGTCATCACAATTCTCCATGGTCCTTGTCATCACAATGCTCCAGAATTCTTGTCATCACAATGTTCCATGACCGTGTCATCACAATGCTCCATGGCCCTTTTCATCACAATGCTCCAGATTTCTTGTCATCACAATGTTCCATGACCGTGTCATCACAATGCTCCAGAATTCTTGTCATCACAATGTTCCATGACTGTGTCATCACAATGCTCCAGAATTCTTGTCATCACAGTGTTCCATGACCGTGTCATCACAATGCTCCATGGCCCTTGTAATCACAATGCTCCAGAATTCTTGTCATCACAAGGTTCCATGACCGTGTCATCACAATGCTCCATAATTCTTGTCATCAAAATGTTCCATGACCGTGTCATCACAATGTTCCCTGACCATGTCATCACAATGCTCCAGAATTCTTGTCATCACAATGCTCCAGAATTCTTGTCATCACAATGTTCCATGACCGTGTCATCACAATGCTCCAGAATTCTTGTCATCACAATGCTCCAGAATTCTTGTCATCACAATGTTCCATGACCGTGTCATCACAATGCTCCATAATTCTTGTCATCACAATGTTCCATGACCGTGTCATCACAATGCTACATGACCCTGGTCATCACAGTTCTCCATGACCTTTGTCATCACAATGCTCTATATAGTTTTTCATGACAATTCTAAATGACCACTTTAATCATTTTGCTTGCTGACCATTTTCATCACATTTCTCTATTGTCATTACAATTCCCCATGTCCCCATTCTTCACAATGCTCCATGATGCCTGTCATCACAATGCTCAATGGCTTTTGTTATCACAATGCTCCAGGACCAGTTTCATCACAATACTTCATCCCCCTTGTCATCACGGTGCACAATGAAACCTCTCATTACAATGCTCCATGACACTTGTCATCACAATGCTCCATGGCCCTTGTCTTCACAATGCTCCAGAATTCTTGTCATCACCATGTTCCATGACCATGTCATCACAATTCTCCATGGCCCTTGTCATCACAATGCTCCATGGCCCTTGTCATCACAATGCTCCAGAATTCTTGTCATCACAATGTTCCATGACCGTGTCATCACAATGCTCCATGGCCCTTGTTATCACAATGCTCCAGAATTCTTGTCATCACAATGTTCCATGACCGTGTCATCACAATGCTCCATAATTCTTGTCATCACAATGTTCCATGACCGTGTCATCACAATGCTCCATAATTCTTGTCATCACAATGTTCCATGTCCGTGTCATCACAATGCTCCATAATTCTTGTCATCACAATGTTCCATGACCGTGTCATCAAAATGCTCCATAATTCTTGTCATCACAATATTCCATGACCGTGTCATCACAATGCTCCATAATTCTTGTCATCACAATGTTCCATGACCATGTCATCACAATGCTCCATGGCCCTTGTCATCACAATGCTCCAGAATTCTTGTCATCACAATGTTCCATGACCGTGTCATCACAATGCTCCATGGCCCTTGTCATCACAATGCTCCAGAATTCTTGTCATCACAATGTTCCATGACCGTGTCATCACAATGCTCCATGGCCCTGGTCATCACAATGCTCCAGATTGCTTGTCATCACAAAGTTCCATGACCGTGTCATCACAATGCACCATGGCCCTTGTCATCAGAATGCTCCAGAATTCTTGTCATCACAATGTTCCATGACGGTGTCATCACAATGCTCCATGGTCCTTGTCATCACAATGCTCCAGAATTCTTGTCATCACAATGTTCCATGACCGTGTCATCACAATGCTCCATGGCCCTTTTCATCACAATGCTCCAGATTTCTTGTCATCACAATGTTCCATGACCGTGTCATCACAATGCTCCAGAATTCTTGTCATCACAATGTTCCATGACTGTGTCATCACAATGCTCCAGAATTCTTGTCATCACAGTGTTCCATGACCGTGTCATCACAATATTCCCTGACCATGTCATCACAATTCTCCAGAATTCTTGTCATCACAATGCTCCAGAATTTTTGTCATCACAATGTTCCATGACCGTGTCATCACAATGCTCCATTGCTCTGGTCATCACAATGCTCCAGATTGCTTGTCATCACAAAGTTCCATGACCGTGTCATCACAATGCACCATGGCCCTTGTCATCACGATGCTCCAGAATTCTTGTCATCACAATGTTCCATGACCGTGTCATCACAATGCTCCATAATTCTTGTCATCACAATGTTCCATGACCGTGTCATCACAATGCTACATGACCCTGGTCATCACAGTTCTCCATGACCTTTGTCATCACAATGCTCTATATAGTTTTTCATGACAATTCTAAATGACCACTTTAATCATTTTGCTTGCTGACCATTTTCATCACAATTCTCTATTGTCATTACAATTCCCCATGTCCCCATTCTTCACAATGCTCCATGATGCCTGTCATCACAATGCTCAATGGCTTTTGTTATCACAATGCTCCAGGACCAGTTTCATCACAATACTCCATCCCCCTTGTCATCACGGTGCACAATGAAACCTCTCATTACAATGCTCCATGACACTTGTCATCACAATGCTCCATGGCCCTTGTCTTCACAATGCTCCAGAATTCTTGTCATCACCATGTTCCATGACCACGTCATCACAATTCTCCATGGCCCTTGTCATCACAATGCTCCATGGCCCTTGTCATCACAATGCGCCAGAATTCTTGTCATCACAATGTTCCATGACCGTGTCATCACAAAGCTCCATAATTCTTGTCATCACAATGTTCCATGACCGTGTCATCACAATGCTCCAGAATTCTTGTCATCACAATGTTCCATGACCGTGTCATCACAATGCTCCATAATTCTTGTCATCACAATGTTCCATGACCGTGTCATCACAATGCTCCAGAATTCTTGTCATCACAATGTTCCATGACCATGTCATCACAATGCACCATGACCCTTGTCACCACAATGCTCCAGAATTCTTGTCATCACAATGTTCCATGACCGTGTCATCACAATGCTCCAGAATTCTTGTCATCACAATGTTCCATGACCGTGTCATCACAATGCTCCATAATTCTTGTTATCACAATGTTCCATGACCGTGTCATCACAATGCTCCATGGCCCTTGTCATCACAATGCTCCAGAATTCTTGTCATCACAATGTTCCATGACCATGTCATCACAATTCTCCATGGCCCTTGTGATCACAATGCTCCAGAATTCTTGTCATCACAATGTTCCATGACCGTGTCATCACAATGCTCCATGGCCCATTTCATCACAATGCTCCAGAATTCTTGTCATCACAATGTTCCATGACCGTGTCATCACAATGCTCCAAAATTCTTGTCATCACAATGTTCCATGACCATGTCATCACAATGCTCCATGGCCCTTGTCATCACAATGCTCCAGAATTCTTGTCATCACAATGTTCCAAGACCATGTCATCACAATGCTCCATAATTCTTGTCATCACAATGTTCCATGACCGTGTCATCACAATGCTACATGACCCTGGTCATCACAGTTCTCCATGACCTTTGTCATCACAATGCTCTATATAGTTTTTCATGACAATTCTAAATGACCACTTTAATCATTTTGCTTGCTGACCATTTTCATCACATTTCTCTATTGTCATTACAATTCCCCATGTCCCCATTCTTCACAATGCTCCATGATGCCTGTCATCACAATGCTCAATGGCTTTTGTTATCACAATGCTCCAGGACCAGTTTCATCACAATACTCCATCCCCCTTGTCATCACGGTGCACAATGAAACCTCTCATTACAATGCTCCATGACACTTGTCATCACAATGCTCCATGGCCCTTGTCATCACAATGCTCCAGAATTCTTGTCATCACAATGTTCCATGACCGTGTCATCACAATGCTCCATGGCCCTTGTCATCACAATGCTCCAGAATTCTTGTCATCACAATGTTCCATGACCGTGTCATCACAATGCTCCATAATTCTTGTCATCACAATGTTCCATGACCGTGTCATCACAATGCTCCATAATTCGTGTCATCACAATGTTCCATGACCGTGTCATCACAATGCTCCATAATTCTTGTCATCACAATGTTCCATGAACCTGTCATCACAATGCTCCATAATTCTTGTCATCACAATATTCCATGAGCGTGTCATCACAATGCTCCATGGCCCTTGTCATCACAATGCTCCAGAATTCTTGTCATCACAATGTTCCATGACCATGTCATCACAATTCTCCATGGCACTTGAAATCACAATGCTCCAGAATTCTTGTCATCACAATGTTCCATGACCGTGTCATCACAATGCTCCATGGCCCTTGTCATCACAATGCTCCGGAATTCTTGTCATCACAATGTTCCATGACCGTGTCATCACAATGCTCCATGGCCCTGGTCATCACAATGCTCCAGATTGCTTGTCATCACAAAGTTCCATGACCGTGTCATCACAATGCACCATGGCCCTTGTCATCAGAACGCTCGAGAATTCTTGTCATCACAATGTTCCATGACCGTGTCATCACAATTCTCCATGGTCCTTGTCATCACAATGCTCCAGAATTCTTGTCATCACAATGTTCCATGACCGTGTCATCACAATGCTCCATGGCCCTTTTCATCACAATGCTCCAGATTTCTTGTCATCACAATGTTCCATGACCGTGTCATCACAATGCTCCAGAATTCTTGTCATCACAATGTTCCATGACTGTGTCATCACAATGCTCCAGAATTCTTGTCATCACAGTGTTCCATGACCGTGTCATCACAATGCTCCATGGCCCTTGTAATCACAATGCTCCAGAATTCTTGTCATCACAAGGTTCCATGACCGTGTCATCACAATGCTCCATAATTCTTGTCATCAAAATGTTCCATGACCGTGTCATCACAATGTTCCCTGACCATGTCATCACAATGCTCCAGAATTCTTGTCATCACAATGCTCCAGAATTCTTGTCATCACAATGTTCCATGACCGTGTCATCACAATGCTCCAGAATTCTTGTCATCACAATGCTCCAGAATTCTTGTCATCACAATGTTCCATGACCGTGTCATCACAATGCTCCATAATTCTTGTCATCACAATGTTCCATGACCGTGTCATCACAATGCTACATGACCCTGGTCATCACAGTTCTCCATGACCTTTGTCATCACAATGCTCTATATAGTTTTTCATGACAATTCTAAATGACCACTTTAATCATTTTGCTTGCTGACCATTTTCATCACATTTCTCTATTGTCATTACAATTCCCCATGTCCCCATTCTTCACAATGCTCCATGATGCCTGTCATCACAATGCTCAATGGCTTTTGTTATCACAATGCTCCAGGACCAGTTTCATCACAATACTTCATCCCCCTTGTCATCACGGTGCACAATGAAACCTCTCATTACAATGCTCCATGACACTTGTCATCACAATGCTCCATGGCCCTTGTCTTCACAATGCTCCAGAATTCTTGTCATCACCATGTTCCATGACCATGTCATCACAATTCTCCATGGCCCTTGTCATCACAATGCTCCATGGCCCTTGTCATCACAATGCTCCAGAATTCTTGTCATCACAATGTTCCATGACCGTGTCATCACAATGCTCCATGGCCCTTGTTATCACAATGCTCCAGAATTCTTGTCATCACAATGTTCCATGACCGTGTCATCACAATGCTCCATAATTCTTGTCATCACAATGTTCCATGACCGTGTCATCACAATGCTCCATAATTCTTGTCATCACAATGTTCCATGTCCGTGTCATCACAATGCTCCATAATTCTTGTCATCACAATGTTCCATGACCGTGTCATCACAATGCTCCATAATTCTTGTCATCACAATATTCCATGACCGTGTCATCACAATGCTCCATAATTCTTGTCATCACAATGTTCCATGACCATGTCATCACAATGCTCCATGGCCCTTGTCATCACAATGCTCCAGAATTCTTGTCATCACAATGTTCCATGACCGTGTCATCACAATGCTCCATGGCCCTTGTCATCACAATGCTCCAGAATTCTTGTCATCACAATGTTCCATGACCGTGTCATCACAATGCTCCATGGCCCTGGTCATCACAATGCTCCAGATTGCTTGTCATCACAAAGTTCCATGACCGTGTCATCACAATGCACCATGGCCCTTGTCATCAGAATGCTCCAGAATTCTTGTCATCACAATGTTCCATGACGGTGTCATCACAATGCTCCATGGTCCTTGTCATCACAATGCTCCAGAATTCTTGTCATCACAATGTTCCATGACCGTGTCATCACAATGCTCCATGGCCCTTTTCATCACAATGCTCCAGATTTCTTGTCATCACAATGTTCCATGACCGTGTCATCACAATGCTCCAGAATTCTTGTCATCACAATGTTCCATGACTGTGTCATCACAATGCTCCAGAATTCTTGTCATCACAGTGTTCCATGACCGTGTCATCACAATATTCCCTGACCATGTCATCACAATTCTCCAGAATTCTTGTCATCACAATGCTCCAGAATTCTTGTCATCACAAATTCCATGACCGTGTCATCACAATGCTCCAGAATTCTTGTCATCATAATGCTCCAGAATTTTTGTCATCACAATGTTCCATGACCGTGTCATCACAATGCTCCATGGCCCTGGTCATCACAATGCTCCAGATTGCTTGTCATCACAAAGTTCCATGACCGTGTCATCACAATGCACCATGGCCCTTGTCATCACGATGCTCCAGAATTCTTGTCATAACAATGTTCCATGACCGTGTCATCACAATGCTCCATGGCCCTTGTCATCACAATGCTCCAGAATTCTTGTCATCACAATGTTCCATGACCGTGTCATCACAATGCTCCATAATTCTTGTCATCACAATGTTCCATGACCGTGTCATCACAATGTTCCAGAATTCTTGTCATCACAATGTTCCATGACCGTGTCATCACAATGCTCCATGGCCCTTGTCATCACAATGCTCCAGAATTCTTGTCATCACAATGTTCCATGACCGTGTCATCACAATGCTCCATGGCCCTGGTCATCACAATGCTCCAGATTGCTTGTCATCACAAAGTTCCATGACCGTGTCATCACAATGCACCATGGCCCTTGTCATCAGAATGCTCCAGAATTCTTGTCATCACAATGTTCCATGACCGTGTCATCACAATGCTCCATGGCCCTTTTCATCACAATGCTCCAGATTTCTTGTCATCACAATGTTCCATGACCGTGTCATCACAATGCTCCAGTATTCTTGTCATCACAATGTTCCATGACTGTGTCATCACAATGCTCCAGAATTCTTGTCATCACAGTGTTCCATGACCGTGTCATCACAATATTCCCTGACCATGTCATCACAATTCTCCAGAATTCTTGTCATCACAATGCTCCAGAATTCTTGTCATCACAATGTTCCATGACCGTGTCATCACAATGCTCCAGAATTCTTGTCATCATAATGCTCCAGAATTCTTGTCATCACAATGTTCCATGACCGTGTCATCACAATGCTCCATGGCCCTGGTCATCACAATGCTCCAGATTGCTTGTCATCACAAAGTTCCATGACCGTGTCATAACAATGCACCATGGCCCTTGTCATCACGATGCTCCAGAATTCTTGTCATCACAATGTTCCATGACCGTGTCATCACAGTGCTCCATGGCCCTTGTCATCACAATGTTCCAGAATTCTTGTCATCACAATGTTCCATGACCGTGTCATCACAATGCTCCATATTTCTTGTCATCACAATGTTCCATGAACGTGTCATCACAATGCTACATGACCCTGGTCATCACAGTTCTCCATGACCTTTGTCATCACAATGCTCTATATAGTTTTTCATGACAATTCTAAATGACCACTTTAATCACTTTGCTTGCTGACAATTTTCATCACATTTCTCTATTGTCATTACAATTCCCCATGTCCCCATTCTTCACAATGCTCCATGATGCCTGTCATCACAATGCTTAATGGCTTTTGTTATCACAATGCTCCAGGACCAGTTTCATCACAATACTCCATCCCCCTTGTCATCACGGTGCACAATGAAACCTCTCATTACAATGCTCCATGACACTTGTCATCACAATGCTCCATGGCCCTTGTCTTCACAATGCTCCAGAATTCTTGTCATCACCATGTTCCATGACCATGTCATCACAATTCTCCATGGCCCTTGTCATCACAATGCTCCATGGCCCTTTTCATCACAATGCTCCAGAATTCTTGTCATCACAATGTTCCATGACCGTGTCATCACAATGCTCCATGGCCCTTGTCATCACAATGCTCCATAATTCTTGTCATCACAATGTTCAATGACCGTGTCATCACAATGCTCCAGAATTCTTGTCATCACAATGTTCCATGACCATGTCATCACAATGCACCATGACCCTTGTCACCACAATGGTCCAGAATTCTTGTCATCACAATGTTCGATGACCGTGTCATCACAATGCTCCATGGCCCTTGTCATCACAATGCTCCAGAATTCTTGTCATCACAATGTTCCATGACCGTGTCATCACAATGCTCCAGAATTCTTGTCATCACAATGTTCCATGACCATGTCATCACAATGCTCCATAATTCTTGTCATCACAATGTTCCATGACCGTGTCATCACAATGCTCCATGGCCCTTGTCATCACAATGCTCCAGAATTCTTGTCATCACAATGTTCCATGACCATGTCATCACAATGCTCCATGGCCCTGGTCATCACAATGCTCCAGAATTCTTGTCATCACAATGTTCCATGACCGTGTCATCACAATGCTCCATGGCCCTTGTCATCACAATGCTCCAGAATTCTTGTCATCACAATGTTCCATGACCGTGTCATCACAATGCTCCATGGCCCTGGTCATCACAATGCTCCAGATTGCTTGTCATCAGAAAGTTCCATGACCGTGTCATCACAATGCACCATGGCCCTTGTCATCACAATGCTCCAGAATTCTTGTCATCACAATGTTCCATGACCGTGTCATCACAATGCTCCATGGTCCTTGTCATCACAATGCTCCAGAATCCTTGTCATCACAATGATCCATGACCGTGTCATCACAATGCTCCATGGCCCTTGTCATCACAATGCACCAGATTTCTTGTCATCACAATGTTCCATGACCGTGTCATCACAATGCTCCATAATTTTTGTCATCACACTGTTCCATGACCGTGTCATCACAATGCTACATGACCCTGGCCTTCACAGTTCTCCATGACCTTTGTCATCACAATGCTCTATGTAGTTTTTCATGACAATTCTAAATGACCACTTTAATCACTTTGCTTGCTGACCATTTTCATCACATTTCTCTATTGTCATTACAATTTCCCATGACCCCTTTCTTCACAATGCTCCATGATGCCTGTCATCACAATGCTCAATGTCTTTTGTTATCACAATGCTCCAGGACCAGTTTCATCACAATACTCTATCCCCCTTGTCATCACGGTGCACAATGAAACCTCTCATTACAATGCTCCATGACACTTGTCATCACAATGCTCCATGGCCCTTGTCATCACAATGCTCCAGATTGTTGTCATCACAAAGTTCCGTGACCATGTCATCACAATGCACCATGGCCCTTGTCATCACAATGCTGCAGAATTCTTTTCATCACAATGTTCCATGACCGTGTCATCACAATGCTCCATGGCCCTTGTCATCACAATGCACCAGAATTCTGGTCATCACAATGTTCCATGATCGTGTCATCACAATGCTCCATGGCTCTTGTCATCACAATGCTCCAGAATTCTGGTCATCACAATGTTCCATGACCGTGTCATCACAATGCTCCATAATTCTTGTCATCACAATGTTCCATGACCGTGTCATCACAATGCTACATGACCCTGGTCATCACAGTTCTCCATGACCATTGTCATCACAATGCTCTATATAGTTTTTCATGACAATTCTAAAAGACCACTTTAATCACTTTGCTTGCTGACAATTTCATCACATTTCTCTATCGTCATTATAATTCCCCATGACCACTTTCTTCACAATGCTCCATGATGCCTGTCATCACAATGCTCCATGGCCCTTGTTATCACAATGCTCCAGAATTCTTGTCATCACAATGTTCCATGACCGTGTCATCACAATGCTCCATAATTCTTGTCATCACAATGTTCCATGACCGTGTCATCACAATGCTCCATAATTCTTGTCATCACAATGTTCCATGTCCGTGTCATCACAATGCTCCATAATTCTTGTCATCACAATGTTCCATGACCGTGTCATCACAATGCTCCATAATTCTTGTCATCACAATATTCCATGACCGTGTCATCACAATGCTCCATAATTCTTGTCATCACAATGTTCCATGACCATGTCATCACAATGCTCCATGGCCCTTGTCATCACAATGCTCCAGAATTCTTGTCATCACAATGTTCCATGACCGTGTCATCACAATGCTCCATGGCCCTTGTCATCACAATGCTCCAGAATTCTTGTCATCACAATGTTCCATGACCGTGTCATCACAATGCTCCATGGCCCTGGTCATCACAATGCTCCAGATTGCTTGTCATCACAAAGTTCCATGACCGTGTCATCACAATGCACCATGGCCCTTGTCATCAGAATGCTCCAGAATTCTTGTCATCACAATGTTCCATGACGGTGTCATCACAATGCTCCATGGTCCTTGTCATCACATTGCTCCAGAATTCTTGTCATCACAATGTTCCATGACCGTGTCATCACAATGCTCCATGGCCCTTTTCATCACAATGCTCCAGATTTCTTGTCATCACAATGTTCCATGACCGTGTCATCACAATGCTCCAGAATTCTTGTCATCACAATGTTCCATGACTGTGTCATCACAATGCTCCAGAATTCTTGTCATCACAGTGTTCCATGACCGTGTCATCACAATATTCCCTGACCATGTCATCACAATTCTCCAGAATTCTTGTCATCACAATGCTCCAGAATTCTTGTCATCACAAATTCCATGACCGTGTCATCACAATGCTCCAGAATTCTTGTCATCATAATGCTCCAGAATTTTTGTCATCACAATGTTCCATGACCGTGTCATCACAATGCTCCATGGCCCTGGTCATCACAATGCTCCAGATTGCTTGTCATCACAAAGTTCCATGACCGTGTCATCACAATGCACCATGGCCCTTGTCATCACGATGCTCCAGAATTCTTGTCATAACAATGTTCCATGACCGTGTCATCACAATGCTCCATGGCCCTTGTCATCACAATGCTCCAGAATTCTTGTCATCACAATGTTCCATGACCGTGTCATCACAATGCTCCATAATTCTTGTCATCACAATGTTCCATGACCGTGTCATCACAATGTTCCAGAATTCTTGTCATCACAATGTTCCATGACCGTGTCATCACAATGCTCCATGGCCCTTGTCATCACAATGCTCCAGAATTCTTGTCATCACAATGTTCCATGACCGTGTCATCACAATGCTCCATGGCCCTGGTCATCACAATGCTCCAGATTGCTTGTCATCACAAAGTTCCATGACCGTGTCATCACAATGCACCATGGCCCTTGTCATCAGAATGCTCCAGAATTCTTGTCATCACAATGTTCCATGACCGTGTCATCACAATGCTCCATGGCCCTTTTCATCACAATGCTCCAGATTTCTTGTCATCACAATGTTCCATGACCGTGTCATCACAATGCTCCAGTATTCTTGTCATCACAATGTTCCATGACTGTGTCATCACAATGCTCCAGAATTTTTGTCATCACAGTGTTCCATGACCGTGTCATCACAATATTCCCTGACCATGTCATCACAATTCTCCAGAATTCTTGTCATCACAATGCTCCAGAATTCTTGTCATCACAATGTTCCATGACCGTGTCATCACAATGCTCCAGAATTCTTGTCATCATAATGCTCCAGAATTCTTGTCATCACAATGTTCCATGACCGTGTCATCACAATGCTCCATGGCCCTGGTCATCACAATGCTCCAGATTGCTTGTCATCACAAAGTTCCATGACCGTGTCATAACAATGCACCATGGCCCTTGTCATCACGATGCTCCAGAATTCTTGTCATCACAATGTTCCATGACCGTGTCATCACAGTGCTCCATGGCCCTTGTCATCACAATGCTCCAGAATTCTTGTCATCACAATGTTCCATGACCGTGTCATCACAATGCTCCATATTTCTTGTCATCACAATGTTCCATGAACGTGTCATCACAATGCTACATGACCCTGGTCATCACAGTTCTCCATGACCTTTGTCATCACAATGCTCTATATAGTTTTTCATGACAATTCTAAATGACCACTTTAATCACTTTGCTTGCTGACAATTTTCATCACATTTCTCTATTGTCATTACAATTCCCCATGTCCCCATTCTTCACAATGCTCCATGATGCCTGTCATCACAATGCTTAATGGCTTTTGTTATCACAATGCTCCAGGACCAGTTTCATCACAATACTCCATCCCCCTTGTCATCACGGTGCACAATGAAACCTCTCATTACAATGCTCCATGACACTTGTCATCACAATGCTCCATGGCCCTTGTCTTCACAATGCTCCAGAATTCTTGTCATCACCATGTTCCATGACCATGTCATCACAATTCTCCATGGCCCTTGTCATCACAATGCTCCATGGCCCTTTTCATCACAATGCTCCAGAATTCTTGTCATCACAATGTTCCATGACCGTGTCATCACAATGCTCCATGGCCCTTGTCATCACAATGCTCCATAATTCTTGTCATCACAATGTTCAATGACCGTGTCATCACAATGCTCCAGAATTCTTGTCATCACAATGTTCCATGACCATGTCATCACAATGCACCATGACCCTTGTCACCACAATGGTCCAGAATTCTTGTCATCACAATGTTCGATGACCGTGTCATCACAATGCTCCATGGCCCTTGTCATCACAATGCTCCAGAATTCTTGTCATCACAATGTTCCATGACCGTGTCATCACAATGCTCCAGAATTCTTGTCATCACAATGTTCCATGACCATGTCATCACAATGCTCCATAATTCTTGTCATCACAATGTTCCATGACCGTGTCATCACAATGCTCCATGGCCCTTGTCATCACAATGCTCCAGAATTTTTGTCATCACAATGTTCCATGACCATGTCATCACAATGCTCCATGGCCCTGGTCATCACAATGCTCCAGAATTCTTGTCATCACAATGTTCCATGACCGTGTCATCACAATGCTCCATGGCCCTTGTCATCACAATGCTCCAGAATTCTTGTCATCACAATGTTCCATGACCGTGTCATCACAATGCTCCATGGCCCTGGTCATCACAATGCTCCAGATTGCTTGTCATCAGAAAGTTCCATGACCGTGTCATCACAATGCACCATGGCCCTTGTCATCACAATGCTCCAGAATTCTTGTCATCACAATGTTCCATGACCGTGTCATCACAATGCTCCATGGTCCTTGTCATCACAATGCTCCAGAATCCTTGTCATCACAATGATCCATTACCGTGTCATCACAATGCTCCATGGCCCTTGTCATCACAATGCACCAGATTTCTTGTCATCACAATGTTCCATGACCGTGTCATCACAATGCTCCATAATTTTTGTCATCACACTGTTCCATGACCGTGTCATCACAATGCTACATGACCCTGGCCTTCACAGTTCTCCATGACCTTTGTCATCACAATGCTCTATGTAGTTTTTCATGACAATTCTAAATGACCACTTTAATCACTTTGCTTGCTGACCATTTTCATCACATTTCTCTATTGTCATTACAATTTCCCATGACCCCTTTCTTCACAATGCTCCATGATGCCTGTCATCACAATGCTCAATGTCTTTTGTTATCACAATGCTCCAGGACCAGTTTCATCACAATACTCTATCCCCCTTGTCATCACGGTGCACAATGAAACCTCTCATTACAATGCTCCATGACACTTGTCATCACAATGCTCCATGGCCCTTGTCATCACAATGCTCCAGATTGTTGTCATCACAAAGTTCCGTGACCATGTCATCACAATGCACCATGGCCCTTGTCATCACAATGCTGCAGAATTCTTTTCATCACAATGTTCCATGACCGTGTCATCACAATGCTCCATGGCCCTTGTCATCACAATGCACCAGAATTCTGGTCATCACAATGTTCCATGATCGTGTCATCACAATGCTCCATGGCTCTTGTCATCACAATGCTCCAGAATTCTGGTCATCACAATGTTCCATGACCGTGTCATCACAATGCTCCATAATTCTTGTCATCACAATGTTCCATGACCGTGTCATCACAATGCTACATGACCCTGGTCATCACAGTTCTCCATGACCATTGTCATCACAATGCTCTATATAGTTTTTCATGACAATTCTAAAAGACCTCTTTAATCACTTTGCTTGCTGACAATTTCATCACATTTCTCTATCGTCATTATAATTCCCCATGACCACTTTCTTCACAATGCTCCATGATGCCTGTCATCACAATGCTCAATGGCTTTTGTTATCACAATGCTCCAGGACCAGTTTCATCACAATACTCCATCCCCCTTGTCATCACGGTGCACAATGAAAAGTTTCATTACAATGCTCCATGACACATGTCATCACAATGCTCCAGAATTCTTGTCATCACAATGTTCCATGACCGTGTCATCACAATGCTCCATGGCCCTTGTCATCACAATGCTTCAGAATTCTTCTCATTTGAATATTCCATGACCGTGTCATCACAATGCTCCATGGCCCTTGTCATCACAATGTTCCATGACCGTGTCACCACAATGCTCCACAATTCTTGTCATCACAATGTTCCATGACCGTGTCATCACAATGCTACATGACACTGGTCATCACAGTTCTCCATGACCTTTGTCATCACAATGCTCTATATAGTTTTTCATGACAATTCTAAATGACCACTTTAATCAATTTGCTTGCTGACCATTTTCATCACATTTCTCTATTGTCATTACAATTCCCCATGACCCCTTTCTTCACAATGCTCCATGATGCCTGTCATCACAATGCTCAATGGCTTTTGTTATCACAATGCTCCAGGACCAGTTTCATCACAATACTCCATCCCCCTTGTCATCACGGTGCACAATGAAAAGTTTCATTACAATGCTCCATGACACATGTCATCACAATGCTCCAGAATTCTTGTCATCACAATGTTCCATGATTGTGTCATCACAATGCTCCATAATTCTTGTCATCACAATGTTCCATGACCGTGTCATCACAATGCTACATGACTCTGGTCATCACAGTTCTCCAAGACCTTTGCCATCACAATGCTCTATATAGATTTTTATGACAATTCTAAATGAACACTTTAATCACTTTGATTGCTGACCATTTTAATCACATTTCTCTATTGTCATTACAATTCCCCATGACCCCTTTCTTCACAATGCTTCATGATGCCTGTCATCACAATGCTCCATGGCTTTTGTTATCACAAAGCTCCAGGACCAGTTTCATCACAATACTCCATCCCCCTTGTCATCACGGTGCACAATGAAAAGTTACATTACAATGCTCCATGACACATGTCATCACAATGCTCCAGAATTCTTGTCATCACAATGGTCCATGACCATGTCATCACAATGCTCCATGGCCCTTGTCATCACAATGCTCCAGAATTCTTGTCATCACAATGTTCCATGACCGTGTCATCACAATGCTCCAGAATTCTTGTCATCACAATGTTCCATGACCGTGTCATCACAATGTTCCAGAATTCTTGTCATCACAATGCTCCAGATTTCTTGTCATCACAATGTTCCATGACCGTGTCATCACAATGCTCCATGGCCCTGGTCACCACAATGCTCCAGATTGCTTGTCATCACAAAGTTCCATGACCGTGTCATCACAATGCACCATGGCCCTTGTCATCACAATGCTCCAGAATTCTTGTCATCACAAAGTTCCATGACTGTGTCATCAAAATGCACCATGGCCCTTGTCATCACGATGCTCCAGAATTCTTGTCATAACAATGTTCCATGACCGTGTCATCACAATGCTCCATGGCCCTTGTCATCACAATGCTCCAGAATTCTTGTCATCACAATGTTCCATGACCGTGTCATCACAATGCTCCATAATTCTTGTCATCACAATGTTCCATGACCGTGTCATCACAATGTTCCAGAATTCTTGTCATCACAATGTTCCATGACCGTGTCATCACAATGCTCCATGGCCCTTGTCATCACAATGCTCCAGAATTCTTGTCATCACAATGTTCCATGACCGTGTCATCACAATGCTCCATGGCCCTGGTCATCACAATGCTCCAGATTGCTTGTCATCACAAAGTTCCATGACCGTGTCATCACAATGCACCATGGCCCTTGTCATCAGAATGCTCCAGAATTCTTGTCATCACAATGTTCCATGACCGTGTCATCACAATGCTCCATGGCCCTTTTCATCACAATGCTCCAGATTTCTTGTCATCACAATGTTCCATGACCGTGTCATCACAATGCTCCAGTATTCTTGTCATCACAATGTTCCATGACTGTGTCATCACAATGCTCCAGAATTCTTGTCATCACAGTGTTCCATGACCGTGTCATCACAATATTCCCTGACCATGTCATCACAATTCTCCAGAATTCTTGTCATCACAATGCTCCAGAATTCTTGTCATCACAATGTTCCATGACCGTGTCATCACAATGCTCCAGAATTCTTGTCATCATAATGCTCCAGAATTCTTGTCATCACAATGTTCCATGACCGTGTCATCACAATGCTCCATGGCCCTGGTCATCACAATGCTCCAGATTGCTTGTCATCACAAAGTTCCATGACCGTGTCATAACAATGCACCATGGCCCTTGTCATCACGATGCTCCAGAATTCTTGTCATCACAATGTTCCATGACCGTGTCATCACAGTGCTCCATGGCCCTTGTCATCACAATGCTCCAGAATTCTTGTCATCACAATGTTCCATGACCGTGTCATCACAATGCTCCATATTTCTTGTCATCACAATGTTCCATGAACGTGTCATCACAATGCTACATGACCCTGGTCATCACAGTTCTCCATGACCTTTGTCATCACAATGCTCTATATAGTTTTTCATGACAATTCTAAATGACCACTTTAATCACTTTGCTTGCTGACAATTTTCATCACATTTCTCTATTGTCATTACAATTCCCCATGTCCCCATTCTTCACAATGCTCCATGATGCCTGTCATCACAATGCTTAATGGCTTTTGTTATCACAATGCTCCAGGACCAGTTTCATCACAATACTCCATCCCCCTTGTCATCACGGTGCACAATGAAACCTCTCATTACAATGCTCCATGACACTTGTCATCACAATGCTCCATGGCCCTTGTCTTCACAATGCTCCAGAATTCTTGTCATCACCATGTTCCATGACCATGTCATCACAATTCTCCATGGCCCTTGTCATCACAATGCTCCATGGCCCTTTTCATCACAATGCTCCAGAATTCTTGTCATCACAATGTTCCATGACCGTGTCATCACAATGCTCCATGGCCCTTGTCATCACAATGCTCCATAATTCTTGTCATCACAATGTTCAATGACCGTGTCATCACAATGCTCCAGAATTCTTGTCATCACAATGTTCCATGACCATGTCATCACAATGCACCATGACCCTTGTCACCACAATGGTCCAGAATTCTTGTCATCACAATGTTCGATGACCGTGTCATCACAATGCTCCATGGCCCTTGTCATCACAATGCTCCAGAATTCTTGTCATCACAATGTTCCATGACCGTGTCATCACAATGCTCCAGAATTCTTGTCATCACAATGTTCCATGACCATGTCATCACAATGCTCCATAATTCTTGTCATCACAATGTTCCATGACCGTGTCATCACAATGCTCCATGGCCCTTGTCATCACAATGCTCCAGAATTTTTGTCATCACAATGTTCCATGACCATGTCATCACAATGCTCCATGGCCCTGGTCATCACAATGCTCCAGAATTCTTGTCATCACAATGTTCCATGACCGTGTCATCACAATGCTCCATGGCCCTTGTCATCACAATGCTCCAGAATTCTTGTCATCACAATGTTCCATGACCGTGTCATCACAATGCTCCATGGCCCTGGTCATCACAATGCTCCAGATTGCTTGTCATCAGAAAGTTCCATGACCGTGTCATCACAATGCACCATGGCCCTTGTCATCACAATGCTCCAGAATTCTTGTCATCACAATGTTCCATGACCGTGTCATCACAATGCTCCATGGTCCTTGTCATCACAATGCTCCAGAATCCTTGTCATCACAATGATCCATGACCGTGTCATCACAATGCTCCATGGCCCTTGTCATCACAATGCACCAGATTTCTTGTCATCACAATGTTCCATGACCGTGTCATCACAATGCTCCATAATTTTTGTCATCACACTGTTCCATGACCGTGTCATCACAATGCTACATGACCCTGGCCTTCACAGTTCTCCATGACCTTTGTCATCACAATGCTCTATGTAGTTTTTCATGACAATTCTAAATGACCACTTTAATCACTTTGCTTGCTGACCATTTTCATCACATTTCTCTATTGTCATTACAATTTCCCATGACCCCTTTCTTCACAATGCTCCATGATGCCTGTCATCACAATGCTCAATGTCTTTTGTTATCACAATGCTCCAGGACCAGTTTCATCACAATACTCTATCCCCCTTGTCATCACGGTGCACAATGAAACCTCTCATTACAATGCTCCATGACACTTGTCATCACAATGCTCCATGGCCCTTGTCATCACAATGCTCCAGATTGTTGTCATCACAAAGTTCCGTGACCATGTCATCACAATGCACCATGGCCCTTGTCATCACAATGCTGCAGAATTCTTTTCATCACAATGTTCCATGACCGTGTCATCACAATGCTCCATGGCCCTTGTCATCACAATGCACCAGAATTCTGGTCATCACAATGTTCCATGATCGTGTCATCACAATGCTCCATGGCTCTTGTCATCACAATGCTCCAGAATTCTGGTCATCACAATGTTCCATGACCGTGTCATCACAATGCTCCATAATTCTTGTCATCACAATGTTCCATGACCGTGTCATCACAATGCTACATGACCCTGGTCATCACAGTTCTCCATGACCATTGTCATCACAATGCTCTATATAGTTTTTCATGACAATTCTAAAAGACCACTTTAATCACTTTGCTTGCTGACAATTTCATCACATTTCTCTATCGTCATTATAATTCCCCATGACCACTTTCTTCACAATGCTCCATGATGCCTGTCATCACAATGCTCAATGGCTTTTGTTATCACAATGCTCCAGGACCAGTTTCATCACAATACTCCATCCCCCTTGTCATCACGGTGCACAATGAAAAGTTTCATTACAATGCTCCATGACACATGTCATCACAATGCTCCAGAATTCTTGTCATCACAATGTTCCATGACCGTGTCATCACAATGCTCCATGGCCCTTGTCATCACAATGCTTCAGAATTCTTCTCATTTGAATATTCCATGACCGTGTCATCACAATGCTCCATGGCCCTTGTCATCACAATGTTCCATGACCGTGTCACCACAATGCTCCACAATTCTTGTCATCACAATGTTCCATGACCGTGTCATCACAATGCTACATGACACTGGTCATCACAGTTCTCCATGACCTTTGTCATCACAATGCTCTATATAGTTTTTCATGACAATTCTAAATGACCACTTTAATCAATTTGCTTGCTGACCATTTTCATCACATTTCTCTATTGTCATTACAATTCCCCATGACCCCTTTCTTCACAATGCTCCATGATGCCTGTCATCACAATGCTCAATGGCTTTTGTTATCACAATGCTCCAGGACCAGTTTCATCACAATACTCCATCCCCCTTGTCATCACGGTGCACAATGAAAAGTTTCATTACAATGCTCCATGACACATGTCATCACAATGCTCCAGAATTCTTGTCATCACAATGTTCCATGATTGTGTCATCACAATGCTCCATAATTCTTGTCATCACAATGTTCCATGACCGTGTCATCACAATGCTACATGACTCTGGTCATCACAGTTCTCCAAGACCTTTGCCATCACAATGCTCTATATAGATTTTTATGACAATTCTAAATGAACACTTTAATCACTTTGATTGCTGACCATTTTCATCACATTTCTCTATTGTCATTACAATTCCCCATGACCCCTTTCTTCACAATGCTCCATGATGCCTGTCATCACAATGCTCCATGGCTTTTGTTATCACAAAGCTCCAGGACCAGTTTCATCACAATACTCCATCCCCCTTGTCATCACGGTGCACAATGAAAAGTTACATTACAATGCTCCATGACACATGTCATCACAATGCTCCAGAATTCTTGTCATCACAATGATCCATGACCATGTCATCACAATGCTCCATGGCCCTTGTCATCACAATGCTCCAGAATTCTTGTCATCACAATGTTCCATGACCGTGTCATCACAATGCTCCAGAATTCTTGTCATCACAATGTTCCATGACCGTGTCATCACAATGTTCCAGAATTCTTGTCATCACAATGCTCCAGATTTCTTGTCATCACAATGTTCCATGACCGTGTCATCACAATGCTCCATGGCCCTGGTCACCACAATGCTCCAGATTGCTTGTCATCACAAAGTTCCATGACCGTGTCATCACAATGCACCATGGCCCTTGTCATCACAATGCTCCAGAATTCTTGTCATCAAAAAGTTCCATGACTGTGTCATCAAAATGCACCATGGCCCTTGTCATCACGATGCTCCAGAATTCTTGTCATCACAATGTTCCATGACCGTGTCATCACAATGCTCCATGGCCCTTGTCATCACAATGCTCCAGAATTCTTGTCATCACAATGTTCCATGACCGTGTCATCACAATGCTCCATAATTCTTGTCATCACAATGTTCCATGACCGTGTCATCACAATGCTCCATAATTCTTGTCATCACAATGTTCCATGTCCGTGTCATCACAATGCTCCATAATTCTTCTCATCACAATGTTCCATGACCGTGTCATCAAAATGCTCCATAATTCTTGTCATCACAATATTCCATGACCGTGTCATCACAATGCTCCATGGCCCTTGTCATCACAATGCTCCAGAATTCTTCTCATCACAATGTTCCATGACCAAGTCATCACAATTCTCCATGGCACTTGTAATCACAATGCTCCAGAATTCTTGTCATCACAATCTTCCATGACCGTGTCATCACAATGCTCCATGGGCCTTGTCATCACAATGCTCCATGGCCCTTGTCATCACAATGCTCCAGATTGCTTGTCATCACAAAGTTCCATGACCGTGTCATCACAATGCACCATGGCCCTTGTCATCACGATGCTCCAGAATTCTTGTCATCACAATGTTCCATGACCGTGTCATCACAATGCTCCATAATTCTTGTCATCACAATGTTCCATGACCGTGTCATCACAATGCTACATGACCCTGGTCATCACAGTTCTCCATGACCTTTGTCATCACAATGCTCTATATAGTTTTTCATGACAATTCTAAATGACCACTTTAATCATTTTGCTTGCTGACCATTTTCATCACAATTCTCTATTGTCATTACAATTCCCCATGTCCCCATTCTTCACAATGCTCCATGATGCCTGTCATCACAATGCTCAATGGCTTTTGTTATCACAATGCTCCAGGACCAGTTTCATCACAATACTCCATCCCCCTTGTCATCACGGTGCACAATGAAACCTCTCATTACAATGCTCCATGACACTTGTCATCACAATGCTCCATGGCCCTTGTCTTCACAATGCTCCAGAATTCTTGTCATCACCATGTTCCATGACCACGTCATCACAATTCTCCATGGCCCTTGTCATCACAATGCTCCATGGCCCTTGTCATCACAATGCGCCAGAATTCTTGTCATCACAATGTTCCATGACCGTGTCATCACAAAGCTCCATAATTCTTGTCATCACAATGTTCCATGACCGTGTCATCACAATGCTCCAGAATTCTTGTCATCACAATGTTCCATGACCGTGTCATCACAATGCTCCATAATTCTTGTCATCACAATGTTCCATGACCGTGTCATCACAATGCTCCAGAATTCTTGTCATCACAATGTTCCATGACCATGTCATCACAATGCACCATGACCCTTGTCACCACAATGCTCCAGAATTCTTGTCATCACAATGTTCCATGACCGTGTCATCACAATGCTCCAGAATTCTTGTCATCACAATGTTCCATGACCGTGTCATCACAATGCTCCATAATTCTTGTTATCACAATGTTCCATGACCGTGTCATCACAATGCTCCATGGCCCTTGTCATCACAATGCTCCAGAATTCTTGTCATCACAATGTTCCATGACCATGTCATCACAATTCTCCATGGCCCTTGTGATCACAATGCTCCAGAATTCTTGTCATCACAATGTTCCATGACCGTGTCATCACAATGCTCCATGGCCCATTTCATCACAATGCTCCAGAATTCTTGTCATCACAATGTTCCATGACCGTGTCATCACAATGCTCCAAAATTCTTGTCATCACAATGTTCCATGACCATGTCATCACAATGCTCCATGGCCCTTGTCATCACAATGCTCCAGAATTCTTGTCATCACAATGTTCCAAGACCATGTCATCACAATGCTCCATAATTCTTGTCATCACAATGTTCCATGACCGTGTCATCACAATGCTACATGACCCTGGTCATCACAGTTCTCCATGACCTTTGTCATCACAATGCTCTATATAGTTTTTCATGACAATTCTAAATGACCACTTTAATCATTTTGCTTGCTGACCATTTTCATCACATTTCTCTATTGTCATTACAATTCCCCATGTCCCCATTCTTCACAATGCTCCATGATGCCTGTCATCACAATGCTCAATGGCTTTTGTTATCACAATGCTCCAGGACCAGTTTCATCACAATACTCCATCCCCCTTGTCATCACGGTGCACAATGAAACCTCTCATTACAATGCTCCATGACACTTGTCATCACAATGCTCCATGGCCCTTGTCATCACAATGCTCCAGAATTCTTGTCATCACAATGTTCCATGACCGTGTCATCACAATGCTCCATGGCCCTTGTCATCACAATGCTCCAGAATTCTTGTCATCACAATGTTCCATGACCGTGTCATCACAATGCTCCATAATTCTTGTCATCACAATGTTCCATGACCGTGTCATCACAATGCTCCATAATTCGTGTCATCACAATGTTCCATGACCGTGTCATCACAATGCTCCATAATTCTTGTCATCACAATGTTCCATGAACCTGTCATCACAATGCTCCATAATTCTTGTCATCACAATATTCCATGAGCGTGTCATCACAATGCTCCATGGCCCTTGTCATCACAATGCTCCAGAATTCTTGTCATCACAATGTTCCATGACCATGTCATCACAATTCTCCATGGCACTTGAAATCACAATGCTCCAGAATTCTTGTCATCACAATGTTCCATGACCGTGTCATCACAATGCTCCATGGCCCTTGTCATCACAATGCTCCGGAATTCTTGTCATCACAATGTTCCATGACCGTGTCATCACAATGCTCCATGGCCCTGGTCATCACAATGCTCCAGATTGCTTGTCATCACAAAGTTCCATGACCGTGTCATCACAATGCACCATGGCCCTTGTCATCAGAACGCTCGAGAATTCTTGTCATCACAATGTTCCATGACCGTGTCATCACAATTCTCCATGGTCCTTGTCATCACAATGCTCCAGAATTCTTGTCATCACAATGTTCCATGACCGTGTCATCACAATGCTCCATGGCCCTTTTCATCACAATGCTCCAGATTTCTTGTCATCACAATGTTCCATGACCGTGTCATCACAATGCTCCAGAATTCTTGTCATCACAATGTTCCATGACTGTGTCATCACAATGCTCCAGAATTCTTGTCATCACAGTGTTCCATGACCGTGTCATCACAATGCTCCATGGCCCTTGTAATCACAATGCTCCAGAATTCTTGTCATCACAAGGTTCCATGACCGTGTCATCACAATGCTCCATAATTCTTGTCATCAAAATGTTCCATGACCGTGTCATCACAATGTTCCCTGACCATGTCATCACAATGCTCCAGAATTCTTGTCATCACAATGCTCCAGAATTCTTGTCATCACAATGTTCCATGACCGTGTCATCACAATGCTCCAGAATTCTTGTCATCACAATGCTCCAGAATTCTTGTCATCACAATGTTCCATGACCGTGTCATCACAATGCTCCATAATTCTTGTCATCACAATGTTCCATGACCGTGTCATCACAATGCTACATGACCCTGGTCATCACAGTTCTCCATGACCTTTGTCATCACAATGCTCTATATAGTTTTTCATGACAATTCTAAATGACCACTTTAATCATTTTGCTTGCTGACCATTTTCATCACATTTCTCTATTGTCATTACAATTCCCCATGTCCCCATTCTTCACAATGCTCCATGATGCCTGTCATCACAATGCTCAATGGCTTTTGTTATCACAATGCTCCAGGACCAGTTTCATCACAATACTTCATCCCCCTTGTCATCACGGTGCACAATGAAACCTCTCATTACAATGCTCCATGACACTTGTCATCACAATGCTCCATGGCCCTTGTCTTCACAATGCTCCAGAATTCTTGTCATCACCATGTTCCATGACCATGTCATCACAATTCTCCATGGCCCTTGTCATCACAATGCTCCATGGCCCTTGTCATCACAATGCTCCAGAATTCTTGTCATCACAATGTTCCATGACCGTGTCATCACAATGCTCCATGGCCCTTGTTATCACAATGCTCCAGAATTCTTGTCATCACAATGTTCCATGACCGTGTCATCACAATGCTCCATAATTCTTGTCATCACAATGTTCCATGACCGTGTCATCACAATGCTCCATAATTCTTGTCATCACAATGTTCCATGTCCGTGTCATCACAATGCTCCATAATTCTTGTCATCACAATGTTCCATGACCGTGTCATCACAATGCTCCATAATTCTTGTCATCACAATATTCCATGACCGTGTCATCACAATGCTCCATAATTCTTGTCATCACAATGTTCCATGACCATGTCATCACAATGCTCCATGGCCCTTGTCATCACAATGCTCCAGAATTCTTGTCATCACAATGTTCCATGACCGTGTCATCACAATGCTCCAT
The DNA here is from genome assembly GCF_949987535.1 of Balaenoptera acutorostrata. Taxonomy (NCBI): domain Eukaryota; kingdom Metazoa; phylum Chordata; class Mammalia; order Artiodactyla; family Balaenopteridae; genus Balaenoptera; species Balaenoptera acutorostrata. The sequence continues at coordinate 133,637 of NW_026645529.1, forward strand.
GGCCCTTGTCATCACAATGCTCCAGAATTCTTGTCATCACAATGTTCCATGACCGTGTCATCACAATGCTCCATGGCCCTGGTCATCACAATGCTCCAGATTGCTTGTCATCACAAAGTTCCATGACCGTGTCATCACAATGCACCATGGCCCTTGTCATCAGAATGCTCCAGAATTCTTGTCATCACAATGTTCCATGACGGTGTCATCACAATGCTCCATGGTCCTTGTCATCACAATGCTCCAGAATTCTTGTCATCACAATGTTCCATGACCGTGTCATCACAATGCTCCATGGCCCTTTTCATCACAATGCTCCAGATTTCTTGTCATCACAATGTTCCATGACCGTGTCATCACAATGCTCCAGAATTCTTGTCATCACAATGTTCCATGACTGTGTCATCACAATGCTCCAGAATTCTTGTCATCACAGTGTTCCATGACCGTGTCATCACAATATTCCCTGACCATGTCATCACAATTCTCCAGAATTCTTGTCATCACAATGCTCCAGAATTCTTGTCATCACAAATTCCATGACCGTGTCATCACAATGCTCCAGAATTCTTGTCATCATAATGCTCCAGAATTTTTGTCATCACAATGTTCCATGACCGTGTCATCACAATGCTCCATGGCCCTGGTCATCACAATGCTCCAGATTGCTTGTCATCACAAAGTTCCATGACCGTGTCATCACAATGCACCATGGCCCTTGTCATCACGATGCTCCAGAATTCTTGTCATAACAATGTTCCATGACCGTGTCATCACAATGCTCCATGGCCCTTGTCATCACAATGCTCCAGAATTCTTGTCATCACAATGTTCCATGACCGTGTCATCACAATGCTCCATAATTCTTGTCATCACAATGTTCCATGACCGTGTCATCACAATGTTCCAGAATTCTTGTCATCACAATGTTCCATGACCGTGTCATCACAATGCTCCATGGCCCTTGTCATCACAATGCTCCAGAATTCTTGTCATCACAATGTTCCATGACCGTGTCATCACAATGCTCCATGGCCCTGGTCATCACAATGCTCCAGATTGCTTGTCATCACAAAGTTCCATGACCGTGTCATCACAATGCACCATGGCCCTTGTCATCAGAATGCTCCAGAATTCTTGTCATCACAATGTTCCATGACCGTGTCATCACAATGCTCCATGGCCCTTTTCATCACAATGCTCCAGATTTCTTGTCATCACAATGTTCCATGACCGTGTCATCACAATGCTCCAGTATTCTTGTCATCACAATGTTCCATGACTGTGTCATCACAATGCTCCAGAATTCTTGTCATCACAGTGTTCCATGACCGTGTCATCACAATATTCCCTGACCATGTCATCACAATTCTCCAGAATTCTTGTCATCACAATGCTCCAGAATTCTTGTCATCACAATGTTCCATGACCGTGTCATCACAATGCTCCAGAATTCTTGTCATCATAATGCTCCAGAATTCTTGTCATCACAATGTTCCATGACCGTGTCATCACAATGCTCCATGGCCCTGGTCATCACAATGCTCCAGATTGCTTGTCATCACAAAGTTCCATGACCGTGTCATAACAATGCACCATGGCCCTTGTCATCACGATGCTCCAGAATTCTTGTCATCACAATGTTCCATGACCGTGTCATCACAGTGCTCCATGGCCCTTGTCATCACAATGTTCCAGAATTCTTGTCATCACAATGTTCCATGACCGTGTCATCACAATGCTCCATATTTCTTGTCATCACAATGTTCCATGAACGTGTCATCACAATGCTACATGACCCTGGTCATCACAGTTCTCCATGACCTTTGTCATCACAATGCTCTATATAGTTTTTCATGACAATTCTAAATGACCACTTTAATCACTTTGCTTGCTGACAATTTTCATCACATTTCTCTATTGTCATTACAATTCCCCATGTCCCCATTCTTCACAATGCTCCATGATGCCTGTCATCACAATGCTTAATGGCTTTTGTTATCACAATGCTCCAGGACCAGTTTCATCACAATACTCCATCCCCCTTGTCATCACGGTGCACAATGAAACCTCTCATTACAATGCTCCATGACACTTGTCATCACAATGCTCCATGGCCCTTGTCTTCACAATGCTCCAGAATTCTTGTCATCACCATGTTCCATGACCATGTCATCACAATTCTCCATGGCCCTTGTCATCACAATGCTCCATGGCCCTTTTCATCACAATGCTCCAGAATTCTTGTCATCACAATGTTCCATGACCGTGTCATCACAATGCTCCATGGCCCTTGTCATCACAATGCTCCATAATTCTTGTCATCACAATGTTCAATGACCGTGTCATCACAATGCTCCAGAATTCTTGTCATCACAATGTTCCATGACCATGTCATCACAATGCACCATGACCCTTGTCACCACAATGGTCCAGAATTCTTGTCATCACAATGTTCGATGACCGTGTCATCACAATGCTCCATGGCCCTTGTCATCACAATGCTCCAGAATTCTTGTCATCACAATGTTCCATGACCGTGTCATCACAATGCTCCAGAATTCTTGTCATCACAATGTTCCATGACCATGTCATCACAATGCTCCATAATTCTTGTCATCACAATGTTCCATGACCGTGTCATCACAATGCTCCATGGCCCTTGTCATCACAATGCTCCAGAATTCTTGTCATCACAATGTTCCATGACCATGTCATCACAATGCTCCATGGCCCTGGTCATCACAATGCTCCAGAATTCTTGTCATCACAATGTTCCATGACCGTGTCATCACAATGCTCCATGGCCCTTGTCATCACAATGCTCCAGAATTCTTGTCATCACAATGTTCCATGACCGTGTCATCACAATGCTCCATGGCCCTGGTCATCACAATGCTCCAGATTGCTTGTCATCAGAAAGTTCCATGACCGTGTCATCACAATGCACCATGGCCCTTGTCATCACAATGCTCCAGAATTCTTGTCATCACAATGTTCCATGACCGTGTCATCACAATGCTCCATGGTCCTTGTCATCACAATGCTCCAGAATCCTTGTCATCACAATGATCCATGACCGTGTCATCACAATGCTCCATGGCCCTTGTCATCACAATGCACCAGATTTCTTGTCATCACAATGTTCCATGACCGTGTCATCACAATGCTCCATAATTTTTGTCATCACACTGTTCCATGACCGTGTCATCACAATGCTACATGACCCTGGCCTTCACAGTTCTCCATGACCTTTGTCATCACAATGCTCTATGTAGTTTTTCATGACAATTCTAAATGACCACTTTAATCACTTTGCTTGCTGACCATTTTCATCACATTTCTCTATTGTCATTACAATTTCCCATGACCCCTTTCTTCACAATGCTCCATGATGCCTGTCATCACAATGCTCAATGTCTTTTGTTATCACAATGCTCCAGGACCAGTTTCATCACAATACTCTATCCCCCTTGTCATCACGGTGCACAATGAAACCTCTCATTACAATGCTCCATGACACTTGTCATCACAATGCTCCATGGCCCTTGTCATCACAATGCTCCAGATTGTTGTCATCACAAAGTTCCGTGACCATGTCATCACAATGCACCATGGCCCTTGTCATCACAATGCTGCAGAATTCTTTTCATCACAATGTTCCATGACCGTGTCATCACAATGCTCCATGGCCCTTGTCATCACAATGCACCAGAATTCTGGTCATCACAATGTTCCATGATCGTGTCATCACAATGCTCCATGGCTCTTGTCATCACAATGCTCCAGAATTCTGGTCATCACAATGTTCCATGACCGTGTCATCACAATGCTCCATAATTCTTGTCATCACAATGTTCCATGACCGTGTCATCACAATGCTACATGACCCTGGTCATCACAGTTCTCCATGACCATTGTCATCACAATGCTCTATATAGTTTTTCATGACAATTCTAAAAGACCACTTTAATCACTTTGCTTGCTGACAATTTCATCACATTTCTCTATCGTCATTATAATTCCCCATGACCACTTTCTTCACAATGCTCCATGATGCCTGTCATCACAATGCTCCATGGCCCTTGTTATCACAATGCTCCAGAATTCTTGTCATCACAATGTTCCATGACCGTGTCATCACAATGCTCCATAATTCTTGTCATCACAATGTTCCATGACCGTGTCATCACAATGCTCCATAATTCTTGTCATCACAATGTTCCATGTCCGTGTCATCACAATGCTCCATAATTCTTGTCATCACAATGTTCCATGACCGTGTCATCACAATGCTCCATAATTCTTGTCATCACAATATTCCATGACCGTGTCATCACAATGCTCCATAATTCTTGTCATCACAATGTTCCATGACCATGTCATCACAATGCTCCATGGCCCTTGTCATCACAATGCTCCAGAATTCTTGTCATCACAATGTTCCATGACCGTGTCATCACAATGCTCCATGGCCCTTGTCATCACAATGCTCCAGAATTCTTGTCATCACAATGTTCCATGACCGTGTCATCACAATGCTCCATGGCCCTGGTCATCACAATGCTCCAGATTGCTTGTCATCACAAAGTTCCATGACCGTGTCATCACAATGCACCATGGCCCTTGTCATCAGAATGCTCCAGAATTCTTGTCATCACAATGTTCCATGACGGTGTCATCACAATGCTCCATGGTCCTTGTCATCACATTGCTCCAGAATTCTTGTCATCACAATGTTCCATGACCGTGTCATCACAATGCTCCATGGCCCTTTTCATCACAATGCTCCAGATTTCTTGTCATCACAATGTTCCATGACCGTGTCATCACAATGCTCCAGAATTCTTGTCATCACAATGTTCCATGACTGTGTCATCACAATGCTCCAGAATTCTTGTCATCACAGTGTTCCATGACCGTGTCATCACAATATTCCCTGACCATGTCATCACAATTCTCCAGAATTCTTGTCATCACAATGCTCCAGAATTCTTGTCATCACAAATTCCATGACCGTGTCATCACAATGCTCCAGAATTCTTGTCATCATAATGCTCCAGAATTTTTGTCATCACAATGTTCCATGACCGTGTCATCACAATGCTCCATGGCCCTGGTCATCACAATGCTCCAGATTGCTTGTCATCACAAAGTTCCATGACCGTGTCATCACAATGCACCATGGCCCTTGTCATCACGATGCTCCAGAATTCTTGTCATAACAATGTTCCATGACCGTGTCATCACAATGCTCCATGGCCCTTGTCATCACAATGCTCCAGAATTCTTGTCATCACAATGTTCCATGACCGTGTCATCACAATGCTCCATAATTCTTGTCATCACAATGTTCCATGACCGTGTCATCACAATGTTCCAGAATTCTTGTCATCACAATGTTCCATGACCGTGTCATCACAATGCTCCATGGCCCTTGTCATCACAATGCTCCAGAATTCTTGTCATCACAATGTTCCATGACCGTGTCATCACAATGCTCCATGGCCCTGGTCATCACAATGCTCCAGATTGCTTGTCATCACAAAGTTCCATGACCGTGTCATCACAATGCACCATGGCCCTTGTCATCAGAATGCTCCAGAATTCTTGTCATCACAATGTTCCATGACCGTGTCATCACAATGCTCCATGGCCCTTTTCATCACAATGCTCCAGATTTCTTGTCATCACAATGTTCCATGACCGTGTCATCACAATGCTCCAGTATTCTTGTCATCACAATGTTCCATGACTGTGTCATCACAATGCTCCAGAATTTTTGTCATCACAGTGTTCCATGACCGTGTCATCACAATATTCCCTGACCATGTCATCACAATTCTCCAGAATTCTTGTCATCACAATGCTCCAGAATTCTTGTCATCACAATGTTCCATGACCGTGTCATCACAATGCTCCAGAATTCTTGTCATCATAATGCTCCAGAATTCTTGTCATCACAATGTTCCATGACCGTGTCATCACAATGCTCCATGGCCCTGGTCATCACAATGCTCCAGATTGCTTGTCATCACAAAGTTCCATGACCGTGTCATAACAATGCACCATGGCCCTTGTCATCACGATGCTCCAGAATTCTTGTCATCACAATGTTCCATGACCGTGTCATCACAGTGCTCCATGGCCCTTGTCATCACAATGCTCCAGAATTCTTGTCATCACAATGTTCCATGACCGTGTCATCACAATGCTCCATATTTCTTGTCATCACAATGTTCCATGAACGTGTCATCACAATGCTACATGACCCTGGTCATCACAGTTCTCCATGACCTTTGTCATCACAATGCTCTATATAGTTTTTCATGACAATTCTAAATGACCACTTTAATCACTTTGCTTGCTGACAATTTTCATCACATTTCTCTATTGTCATTACAATTCCCCATGTCCCCATTCTTCACAATGCTCCATGATGCCTGTCATCACAATGCTTAATGGCTTTTGTTATCACAATGCTCCAGGACCAGTTTCATCACAATACTCCATCCCCCTTGTCATCACGGTGCACAATGAAACCTCTCATTACAATGCTCCATGACACTTGTCATCACAATGCTCCATGGCCCTTGTCTTCACAATGCTCCAGAATTCTTGTCATCACCATGTTCCATGACCATGTCATCACAATTCTCCATGGCCCTTGTCATCACAATGCTCCATGGCCCTTTTCATCACAATGCTCCAGAATTCTTGTCATCACAATGTTCCATGACCGTGTCATCACAATGCTCCATGGCCCTTGTCATCACAATGCTCCATAATTCTTGTCATCACAATGTTCAATGACCGTGTCATCACAATGCTCCAGAATTCTTGTCATCACAATGTTCCATGACCATGTCATCACAATGCACCATGACCCTTGTCACCACAATGGTCCAGAATTCTTGTCATCACAATGTTCGATGACCGTGTCATCACAATGCTCCATGGCCCTTGTCATCACAATGCTCCAGAATTCTTGTCATCACAATGTTCCATGACCGTGTCATCACAATGCTCCAGAATTCTTGTCATCACAATGTTCCATGACCATGTCATCACAATGCTCCATAATTCTTGTCATCACAATGTTCCATGACCGTGTCATCACAATGCTCCATGGCCCTTGTCATCACAATGCTCCAGAATTTTTGTCATCACAATGTTCCATGACCATGTCATCACAATGCTCCATGGCCCTGGTCATCACAATGCTCCAGAATTCTTGTCATCACAATGTTCCATGACCGTGTCATCACAATGCTCCATGGCCCTTGTCATCACAATGCTCCAGAATTCTTGTCATCACAATGTTCCATGACCGTGTCATCACAATGCTCCATGGCCCTGGTCATCACAATGCTCCAGATTGCTTGTCATCAGAAAGTTCCATGACCGTGTCATCACAATGCACCATGGCCCTTGTCATCACAATGCTCCAGAATTCTTGTCATCACAATGTTCCATGACCGTGTCATCACAATGCTCCATGGTCCTTGTCATCACAATGCTCCAGAATCCTTGTCATCACAATGATCCATTACCGTGTCATCACAATGCTCCATGGCCCTTGTCATCACAATGCACCAGATTTCTTGTCATCACAATGTTCCATGACCGTGTCATCACAATGCTCCATAATTTTTGTCATCACACTGTTCCATGACCGTGTCATCACAATGCTACATGACCCTGGCCTTCACAGTTCTCCATGACCTTTGTCATCACAATGCTCTATGTAGTTTTTCATGACAATTCTAAATGACCACTTTAATCACTTTGCTTGCTGACCATTTTCATCACATTTCTCTATTGTCATTACAATTTCCCATGACCCCTTTCTTCACAATGCTCCATGATGCCTGTCATCACAATGCTCAATGTCTTTTGTTATCACAATGCTCCAGGACCAGTTTCATCACAATACTCTATCCCCCTTGTCATCACGGTGCACAATGAAACCTCTCATTACAATGCTCCATGACACTTGTCATCACAATGCTCCATGGCCCTTGTCATCACAATGCTCCAGATTGTTGTCATCACAAAGTTCCGTGACCATGTCATCACAATGCACCATGGCCCTTGTCATCACAATGCTGCAGAATTCTTTTCATCACAATGTTCCATGACCGTGTCATCACAATGCTCCATGGCCCTTGTCATCACAATGCACCAGAATTCTGGTCATCACAATGTTCCATGATCGTGTCATCACAATGCTCCATGGCTCTTGTCATCACAATGCTCCAGAATTCTGGTCATCACAATGTTCCATGACCGTGTCATCACAATGCTCCATAATTCTTGTCATCACAATGTTCCATGACCGTGTCATCACAATGCTACATGACCCTGGTCATCACAGTTCTCCATGACCATTGTCATCACAATGCTCTATATAGTTTTTCATGACAATTCTAAAAGACCTCTTTAATCACTTTGCTTGCTGACAATTTCATCACATTTCTCTATCGTCATTATAATTCCCCATGACCACTTTCTTCACAATGCTCCATGATGCCTGTCATCACAATGCTCAATGGCTTTTGTTATCACAATGCTCCAGGACCAGTTTCATCACAATACTCCATCCCCCTTGTCATCACGGTGCACAATGAAAAGTTTCATTACAATGCTCCATGACACATGTCATCACAATGCTCCAGAATTCTTGTCATCACAATGTTCCATGACCGTGTCATCACAATGCTCCATGGCCCTTGTCATCACAATGCTTCAGAATTCTTCTCATTTGAATATTCCATGACCGTGTCATCACAATGCTCCATGGCCCTTGTCATCACAATGTTCCATGACCGTGTCACCACAATGCTCCACAATTCTTGTCATCACAATGTTCCATGACCGTGTCATCACAATGCTACATGACACTGGTCATCACAGTTCTCCATGACCTTTGTCATCACAATGCTCTATATAGTTTTTCATGACAATTCTAAATGACCACTTTAATCAATTTGCTTGCTGACCATTTTCATCACATTTCTCTATTGTCATTACAATTCCCCATGACCCCTTTCTTCACAATGCTCCATGATGCCTGTCATCACAATGCTCAATGGCTTTTGTTATCACAATGCTCCAGGACCAGTTTCATCACAATACTCCATCCCCCTTGTCATCACGGTGCACAATGAAAAGTTTCATTACAATGCTCCATGACACATGTCATCACAATGCTCCAGAATTCTTGTCATCACAATGTTCCATGATTGTGTCATCACAATGCTCCATAATTCTTGTCATCACAATGTTCCATGACCGTGTCATCACAATGCTACATGACTCTGGTCATCACAGTTCTCCAAGACCTTTGCCATCACAATGCTCTATATAGATTTTTATGACAATTCTAAATGAACACTTTAATCACTTTGATTGCTGACCATTTTAATCACATTTCTCTATTGTCATTACAATTCCCCATGACCCCTTTCTTCACAATGCTTCATGATGCCTGTCATCACAATGCTCCATGGCTTTTGTTATCACAAAGCTCCAGGACCAGTTTCATCACAATACTCCATCCCCCTTGTCATCACGGTGCACAATGAAAAGTTACATTACAATGCTCCATGACACATGTCATCACAATGCTCCAGAATTCTTGTCATCACAATGGTCCATGACCATGTCATCACAATGCTCCATGGCCCTTGTCATCACAATGCTCCAGAATTCTTGTCATCACAATGTTCCATGACCGTGTCATCACAATGCTCCAGAATTCTTGTCATCACAATGTTCCATGACCGTGTCATCACAATGTTCCAGAATTCTTGTCATCACAATGCTCCAGATTTCTTGTCATCACAATGTTCCATGACCGTGTCATCACAATGCTCCATGGCCCTGGTCACCACAATGCTCCAGATTGCTTGTCATCACAAAGTTCCATGACCGTGTCATCACAATGCACCATGGCCCTTGTCATCACAATGCTCCAGAATTCTTGTCATCACAAAGTTCCATGACTGTGTCATCAAAATGCACCATGGCCCTTGTCATCACGATGCTCCAGAATTCTTGTCATAACAATGTTCCATGACCGTGTCATCACAATGCTCCATGGCCCTTGTCATCACAATGCTCCAGAATTCTTGTCATCACAATGTTCCATGACCGTGTCATCACAATGCTCCATAATTCTTGTCATCACAATGTTCCATGACCGTGTCATCACAATGTTCCAGAATTCTTGTCATCACAATGTTCCATGACCGTGTCATCACAATGCTCCATGGCCCTTGTCATCACAATGCTCCAGAATTCTTGTCATCACAATGTTCCATGACCGTGTCATCACAATGCTCCATGGCCCTGGTCATCACAATGCTCCAGATTGCTTGTCATCACAAAGTTCCATGACCGTGTCATCACAATGCACCATGGCCCTTGTCATCAGAATGCTCCAGAATTCTTGTCATCACAATGTTCCATGACCGTGTCATCACAATGCTCCATGGCCCTTTTCATCACAATGCTCCAGATTTCTTGTCATCACAATGTTCCATGACCGTGTCATCACAATGCTCCAGTATTCTTGTCATCACAATGTTCCATGACTGTGTCATCACAATGCTCCAGAATTCTTGTCATCACAGTGTTCCATGACCGTGTCATCACAATATTCCCTGACCATGTCATCACAATTCTCCAGAATTCTTGTCATCACAATGCTCCAGAATTCTTGTCATCACAATGTTCCATGACCGTGTCATCACAATGCTCCAGAATTCTTGTCATCATAATGCTCCAGAATTCTTGTCATCACAATGTTCCATGACCGTGTCATCACAATGCTCCATGGCCCTGGTCATCACAATGCTCCAGATTGCTTGTCATCACAAAGTTCCATGACCGTGTCATAACAATGCACCATGGCCCTTGTCATCACGATGCTCCAGAATTCTTGTCATCACAATGTTCCATGACCGTGTCATCACAGTGCTCCATGGCCCTTGTCATCACAATGCTCCAGAATTCTTGTCATCACAATGTTCCATGACCGTGTCATCACAATGCTCCATATTTCTTGTCATCACAATGTTCCATGAACGTGTCATCACAATGCTACATGACCCTGGTCATCACAGTTCTCCATGACCTTTGTCATCACAATGCTCTATATAGTTTTTCATGACAATTCTAAATGACCACTTTAATCACTTTGCTTGCTGACAATTTTCATCACATTTCTCTATTGTCATTACAATTCCCCATGTCCCCATTCTTCACAATGCTCCATGATGCCTGTCATCACAATGCTTAATGGCTTTTGTTATCACAATGCTCCAGGACCAGTTTCATCACAATACTCCATCCCCCTTGTCATCACGGTGCACAATGAAACCTCTCATTACAATGCTCCATGACACTTGTCATCACAATGCTCCATGGCCCTTGTCTTCACAATGCTCCAGAATTCTTGTCATCACCATGTTCCATGACCATGTCATCACAATTCTCCATGGCCCTTGTCATCACAATGCTCCATGGCCCTTTTCATCACAATGCTCCAGAATTCTTGTCATCACAATGTTCCATGACCGTGTCATCACAATGCTCCATGGCCCTTGTCATCACAATGCTCCATAATTCTTGTCATCACAATGTTCAATGACCGTGTCATCACAATGCTCCAGAATTCTTGTCATCACAATGTTCCATGACCATGTCATCACAATGCACCATGACCCTTGTCACCACAATGGTCCAGAATTCTTGTCATCACAATGTTCGATGACCGTGTCATCACAATGCTCCATGGCCCTTGTCATCACAATGCTCCAGAATTCTTGTCATCACAATGTTCCATGACCGTGTCATCACAATGCTCCAGAATTCTTGTCATCACAATGTTCCATGACCATGTCATCACAATGCTCCATAATTCTTGTCATCACAATGTTCCATGACCGTGTCATCACAATGCTCCATGGCCCTTGTCATCACAATGCTCCAGAATTTTTGTCATCACAATGTTCCATGACCATGTCATCACAATGCTCCATGGCCCTGGTCATCACAATGCTCCAGAATTCTTGTCATCACAATGTTCCATGACCGTGTCATCACAATGCTCCATGGCCCTTGTCATCACAATGCTCCAGAATTCTTGTCATCACAATGTTCCATGACCGTGTCATCACAATGCTCCATGGCCCTGGTCATCACAATGCTCCAGATTGCTTGTCATCAGAAAGTTCCATGACCGTGTCATCACAATGCACCATGGCCCTTGTCATCACAATGCTCCAGAATTCTTGTCATCACAATGTTCCATGACCGTGTCATCACAATGCTCCATGGTCCTTGTCATCACAATGCTCCAGAATCCTTGTCATCACAATGATCCATGACCGTGTCATCACAATGCTCCATGGCCCTTGTCATCACAATGCACCAGATTTCTTGTCATCACAATGTTCCATGACCGTGTCATCACAATGCTCCATAATTTTTGTCATCACACTGTTCCATGACCGTGTCATCACAATGCTACATGACCCTGGCCTTCACAGTTCTCCATGACCTTTGTCATCACAATGCTCTATGTAGTTTTTCATGACAATTCTAAATGACCACTTTAATCACTTTGCTTGCTGACCATTTTCATCACATTTCTCTATTGTCATTACAATTTCCCATGACCCCTTTCTTCACAATGCTCCATGATGCCTGTCATCACAATGCTCAATGTCTTTTGTTATCACAATGCTCCAGGACCAGTTTCATCACAATACTCTATCCCCCTTGTCATCACGGTGCACAATGAAACCTCTCATTACAATGCTCCATGACACTTGTCATCACAATGCTCCATGGCCCTTGTCATCACAATGCTCCAGATTGTTGTCATCACAAAGTTCCGTGACCATGTCATCACAATGCACCATGGCCCTTGTCATCACAATGCTGCAGAATTCTTTTCATCACAATGTTCCATGACCGTGTCATCACAATGCTCCATGGCCCTTGTCATCACAATGCACCAGAATTCTGGTCATCACAATGTTCCATGATCGTGTCATCACAATGCTCCATGGCTCTTGTCATCACAATGCTCCAGAATTCTGGTCATCACAATGTTCCATGACCGTGTCATCACAATGCTCCATAATTCTTGTCATCACAATGTTCCATGACCGTGTCATCACAATGCTACATGACCCTGGTCATCACAGTTCTCCATGACCATTGTCATCACAATGCTCTATATAGTTTTTCATGACAATTCTAAAAGACCACTTTAATCACTTTGCTTGCTGACAATTTCATCACATTTCTCTATCGTCATTATAATTCCCCATGACCACTTTCTTCACAATGCTCCATGATGCCTGTCATCACAATGCTCAATGGCTTTTGTTATCACAATGCTCCAGGACCAGTTTCATCACAATACTCCATCCCCCTTGTCATCACGGTGCACAATGAAAAGTTTCATTACAATGCTCCATGACACATGTCATCACAATGCTCCAGAATTCTTGTCATCACAATGTTCCATGACCGTGTCATCACAATGCTCCATGGCCCTTGTCATCACAATGCTTCAGAATTCTTCTCATTTGAATATTCCATGACCGTGTCATCACAATGCTCCATGGCCCTTGTCATCACAATGTTCCATGACCGTGTCACCACAATGCTCCACAATTCTTGTCATCACAATGTTCCATGACCGTGTCATCACAATGCTACATGACACTGGTCATCACAGTTCTCCATGACCTTTGTCATCACAATGCTCTATATAGTTTTTCATGACAATTCTAAATGACCACTTTAATCAATTTGCTTGCTGACCATTTTCATCACATTTCTCTATTGTCATTACAATTCCCCATGACCCCTTTCTTCACAATGCTCCATGATGCCTGTCATCACAATGCTCAATGGCTTTTGTTATCACAATGCTCCAGGACCAGTTTCATCACAATACTCCATCCCCCTTGTCATCACGGTGCACAATGAAAAGTTTCATTACAATGCTCCATGACACATGTCATCACAATGCTCCAGAATTCTTGTCATCACAATGTTCCATGATTGTGTCATCACAATGCTCCATAATTCTTGTCATCACAATGTTCCATGACCGTGTCATCACAATGCTACATGACTCTGGTCATCACAGTTCTCCAAGACCTTTGCCATCACAATGCTCTATATAGATTTTTATGACAATTCTAAATGAACACTTTAATCACTTTGATTGCTGACCATTTTCATCACATTTCTCTATTGTCATTACAATTCCCCATGACCCCTTTCTTCACAATGCTCCATGATGCCTGTCATCACAATGCTCCATGGCTTTTGTTATCACAAAGCTCCAGGACCAGTTTCATCACAATACTCCATCCCCCTTGTCATCACGGTGCACAATGAAAAGTTACATTACAATGCTCCATGACACATGTCATCACAATGCTCCAGAATTCTTGTCATCACAATGATCCATGACCATGTCATCACAATGCTCCATGGCCCTTGTCATCACAATGCTCCAGAATTCTTGTCATCACAATGTTCCATGACCGTGTCATCACAATGCTCCAGAATTCTTGTCATCACAATGTTCCATGACCGTGTCATCACAATGTTCCAGAATTCTTGTCATCACAATGCTCCAGATTTCTTGTCATCACAATGTTCCATGACCGTGTCATCACAATGCTCCATGGCCCTGGTCACCACAATGCTCCAGATTGCTTGTCATCACAAAGTTCCATGACCGTGTCATCACAATGCACCATGGCCCTTGTCATCACAATGCTCCAGAATTCTTGTCATCAAAAAGTTCCATGACTGTGTCATCAAAATGCACCATGGCCCTTGTCATCACGATGCTCCAGAATTCTTGTCATCACAATGTTCCATGACCGTGTCATCACAATGCTCCATGGCCCTTGTCATCACAATGCTCCAGAATTCTTGTCATCACAATGTTCCATGACCGTGTCATCACAATGCTCCATAATTCTTGTCATCACAATGTTCCATGACCGTGTCATCACAATGCTCCATAATTCTTGTCATCACAATGTTCCATGTCCGTGTCATCACAATGCTCCATAATTCTTCTCATCACAATGTTCCATGACCGTGTCATCACAATGCTCCATAATTCTTGTCATCACAATATTCCATGACCGTGTCATCACAATGCTCCATGGCCCTTGTCATCACAATGCTCCAGAATTCTTCTCATCACAATGTTCCATGACCAAGTCATCACAATTCTCCATGGCACTTGTAATCACAATGCTCCAGAATTCTTGTCATCACAATCTTCCATGACCGTGTCATCACAATGCTCCATGGGCCTTGTCATCACAATGCTCCATGGCCCTTGTCATCACAATGCTCCAGTATTCTTGTCATCACAATGTTCCATGACCGTGTCATCACAATGCTCCATGGCCCTTGTTATCACAATGCTCCAGAATTCTTGTCATCACAATGTTCCATGACCGTGTCATCACAATGCTCCATAATTCTTGTCATCACAATGTTCCATGACCGTGTCATCACAATGCTCCATAATTCTTGTCATCACAATGTTCCATGACCGGGTCATCACAATGCTCTATGGCCCTGGTCATCACAATGCTCCAGATTGCTTGTCATCACAAAGTTCCATGACCGTGTCATGACAATGCACCATGGCCCTTGTCATCACGATGCTCCAGAATTCTTGTCATCACAATGTTCCATGACCGTGTCATCACAATGCTCCATGGCCCTTGTCATCACAATGCTCCAGAATTCTTGTCATCACAATGTTCCATGACCGTGTCATCACAATGCTCCATAATTCTTGTCATCACAATGTTCCATGACCGTGTCATCACAATGCTCCATAATTCTTGTCATCACAATGTTCCATGACTGTGTCATCACAATGCTCACGAATTCTTGTCATCACAATGTTCCATGACCATGTCATCACAATGCTCCATGGCCCTTGTCATCACAATGCTCCAGAATTCTTGTCATCACAATGTTCCATGACCGTGTCATCACAATGCTCCATAATTCTTGTCATCACAATGTTCGATGACCGTGTCATCACAATGCTACATGACCCTGGTCATCACAGTTCTCCATGACCTTTGTCATCACAATGCTCTATATAGTTTTTCATGACAATTCTAAATGACCACTTTAAACATTTTGCTTGCTGACCATTTTCATCACATTTCTCTATTGTCATTACAATTCCCCATGTCCCCATTCTTCACAATGCTCCATGATGCCTGTCATCACAATGCTCAATGGCTTTTGTTATCACAATGCTCCAGGACCAGTTTCAATACAATACTCCATCCCCCTTGTCATCACGGTGCACAATGAAACCTCTCATTACAATGCTCCATGACACTTGTCATCACAATGCTCCATGGCCCTTGTCTTCACAATGCTCCAGAATTCTTCTCATCACCATGTTCCATGACCATGTCATCACAATTCTCCATGGCCCTTGTCATCACAATGCTCCATGGCCCTTGTCTTCACAATGCTCCAGAATTCTTGTCATCACAATGTTCCATGACCGTGTCATCATAATGCTCCAATGCCCTTGTCACCACAATGCTCCAGAATTCTTGTCATCACAATGTTCCATGACCGTGTCATCACAATGCTACATGGCCCTTGTCATCACAATGCTCCAGAATTCTTGTCATCACAATGTTCCATGACCGTGTCATCACAATGCTCCAGAATTCTTGTCATCACAATGTTCCATGACCGTGTCATCACAATGCTCCATAATTCTTGTCATCACAATGTTCCATGACCGTGTCATCACAATGCTCCATGGCCCTTGTCATCACAATGCTCCAGAATTCTTGTCATCACAATGTTCCATGACCATGTCATCACAATTCTTCATGGCCTTTGTCATCACAATGCTCCAGAATTCTTGTCATCACAATGTTCCATGACCGTGTCATCACAATGCTCCATGGCCCTTGTCATTACAATGCTCCAGAATTCTTGTCATCACAATGTTCCATGACCATGTCATCACAATGCTCCATGGCCCTTGTCATCACAATGCTCCAGAATTCTTGTCATCACAATGTTCCATGACCGTGTCATCACAATGCTCCATAATTCTTGTCATCACAATGTTCCATGACCGTGTCATCACAATGCTACATGAACCTGGTCATCACAGTTCTCCATGACCTTTGTCATCACAATGCTCTATATAGTTTTTCATGACAATTCTAAATGACCACTTTAATCATTTTGCTTGCTGACCATTTTCATCACATTTCTCTATTGTCATTACAATTCCCCATGTCCCCATTCTTCACAATGCTCCATGATGCCTGTCATCACAATGCTCAATGGCTTTTGTTATCACAATGCTCCAGGACCAGTTTCATCACAATACTCCATCCCCCTTGTCATCACGGTGCACAATGAAACCTCTCATTACAATGCTCCATGACACTTGTCATCACAATGCTCCATGGCCCTTGTCTTCACAATGCTCCAGAATTCTTATCATCACCATGTTCCATGACCATCTCATCACAATTCTCCATGGCCCTTGTCATCACAATGCTCCATGGCCCTTGTCATCACAATGCTCCAGAATTCTTGTCATCACAATGTTCCATGACCGTGTCATCACAATGCTCCATGGCCCTTGTCATCACAATGCTCCAGAATACTTGTCATCACAATGTTCCATGACCGTGTCATCACAATGCTCCATAATTCTTGTCATCACAATGTTCCATGACCGTGTCATCACAATGCTCCATAATTCTTGTCATCACAATGTTCCATGACCGTGTCATCACAATGCTCCATAATTCTTGTCATCACAATGTTCCATGACCGTGTCATCACAATGCTCCATAATTCTTGTCATCACAATATTCCATGACCGTGTCATCACAATGCTCCATGGCCCTTGTCATCACAATGCTCCAGAATTCTTGTCATCACAATGTTCCATGACCATGTCATCACAATTCTCCATGGCACTTGAAATCACAATGCTCCAGAATTCTTGTCATCACAATGTTCCATGACCGTGTCATCACAATGCTCCATGGCCCTTGTCATCACAATGCTCCAGAATTCTTGTCATCACAATGTTCCATGACCGTGTCATCACAATGCTCTATGGCCCTGGTCATCACAATGCTCCAGATTGCTTGTCATCAAAAAGTTCCATGACCGTGTCATGACAATGCACCATGGCCCTTGTCATCACGATGCTCCAGAATTCTTGTCATCACAATGTTCCATGACCGTGTCATCACAATGCTCCATGGCCCTTGTCATCACAATGCTCCAGAATTCTTGTCATCACAATGTTCCATGACCGTGTCATCACAATGCTCCATAATTCTTGTCATCACAATGTTCCATGACCGTGTCATTACAATGCTCCATAATTCTTGTCATCACAATGTTCCATGACTGTGTCATCACAATGCTCGCGAATTCTTGTCATCACAATGTTCCATGACCATGTCATCACAATGCTCCATGGCCCTTGTCATCACAATGCTCCAGAATTCTTGTCATCACAATGTTCCATGACCGTGTCATCACAATGCTCCATAATTCTTGTCATCACAATGTTCGATGACCGTGTCATCACAATGCTACATGACCCTGGTCATCACAGTTCTCCATGACCTTTGTCATCACAATGCTCTATATAGTTTTTCATGACAATTCTAAATGACCACTTTAAACATTTTGCTTGCTGACCATTTTCATCACATTTCTCTATTGTCATTACAATTCCCCATGTCCCCATTCTTCACAATGCTCCATGATGCCTGTCATCACAATGCTCAATGGCTTTTGTTATCACAATGCTCCAGGACCAGTTTCATCACAATACTCCATCCCCCTTGTCATCACGGTGCACAATGAAACCTCTCATTACAATGCTCCATGACACTTGTCATCACAATGCTCCATGGCCCTTGTCTTCACAATGCTCCAGAATTCTTCTCATCACCATGTTCCATGACCATGTCATCACAATTCTCCATGGCCCTTGTCATCACAATGCTCCATGGCGCTTGTCTTCACAATGCTCCAGAATTCTTGTCATCACAATGTTCCATGACCGTGTCATCATAATGCTCCAATGCCCTTGTCATCACAATGCTCCAGAATTCTTGTCATCACAATGTTCCATGACCGTGTCATCACAATGCTCCATAATTCTTGTCATCACAATGTTCCATGACCGTGTCATCACAATGCTCCATAATTCGTGTCATCACAATGTTCCATGACCGTGTCATCACAATGCTCCATAATTCTTGTTATCACAATGTTCCATGAACGTGTCATCACAATGCTCCATAATTCTTGTCATCACAATATTCCATGACCGTGTCATCACAATGCTCCATGGCCCTTGTCATCACAATGCTCCAGAATTCTTGTCATCACAATGTTCCATGACCATGTCATCACAATTCTCCATGGCACTTGAAATCACAATGCTCCAGAATTCTTGTCATCACAATGTTCCATGACCGTGTCATCACAATGCTCCATGGCCCTTGTCATCACAATGCTCCAGAATTCTTGTCATCACAATGTTCCATGACCGTGTCATCACAATGCTCCATGGCCCTGGTCATCACAATGCTCCAGATTGCTTGTCATCACAAAGTTCCATGACCGTGTCATCACAATGCACCATGGCCCTTTTCATCACAATGCTCCAGATTTCTTGTCATCACAATGTTCCATGACCGTGTCATCACAATGCTCCAGAATTCTTGTCATCATAATGCTCCAGAATTCTTGTCATCACAATGTTCCATGACCGTGTCATCACAATGCTCCATGGCCCTTGTCATCACAATGCACCAGATTTCTTGTCATCAAAATGTTCCATGACCGTGTCATCACAATGCTCCAGAATTCTTGTCATCACAATGTTCCATGACCGTGTCATCACAATGCTCCAGAATTCTTGTCATCACAATGTTCCATGACCGTGTCATCACAATGCTCCATGGCCCTTGTCATCACAATGCTGCAGAATTCTTGTCATCACAATGTTCCATGACCGTGTCATCACAATGCTCCATAATTTTTGTCATCACACTGTTCCATGACCGTGTCATCACAATGCTACATGACCCTGGCCTTCACAGTTCTCCATGACCTTTGTCATCACAATGCTCTATGTAGTTTTTCATGACAATTCTAAATGACCACTTTAATCACTTTGCTTGCTGACCATTTTCATCACATTTCTCTATTGTCATTACAATTTCCCATGACCCCTTTCTTCACAATGCTCCATGATGCGTGTCATCACAATGCTCAATGGCTTTTGTTATCACAATGCTCCAGGACCAGTTTCATCACAATACTCTATCCCCCTTGTCATCACGGTGCACAATGAAACCTCTCATTACAATGCTCCATGACACTTGTCATCACAATGCTCCATGGCCCTTGTCATCACAATGCTCCAGATTGTTGTCATCACAAAGTTCCGTGACCATGTCATCACAATGCACCATGGCCCTTGTCATCACAATGCTGCAGAATTCTTTTCATCACAATGTTCCATGACCGTGTCATCACAATGCTCCATGGCCCTTGTCATCACAATGCACCAGAATTCTGGTCATCACAATGTTCCATGATCGTGTCATCACAATGCTCCATGGCTCTTGTCATCACAATGCTCCAGAATTCTGGTCATCACAATGTTCCATGACCGTGTCATCACAATGCTCCATAATTCTTGTCATCACAATGTTCCATGACCGTGTCATCACAATGCTACATGACCCTGGTCATCACAGTTCTCCATGACCATTGTCATCACAATGCTCTATATAGTTTTTCATGACAATTCTAAAAGACCACTTTAATCTCTTTGCTTGCTGACAATTTTCATCACATTTCTCTATCGTCATTATAATTCCCCATGACCTCTTTCTTCACAATGCTCCATGATGCCTGTCATCACAATGCTCAATGGCTTTTGTTATCACAATGCTCCAGGACCAGTTTCATCACAATACTCCATCCCCCTTGTCATCACGGTGCACAATGAAAAGTTTCATTACAATGCTCCATGACACATGTCATCACAATGCTCCAGAATTCTTGTCATCACAATGTTCCATGACCGTGTCATCACAATGCTCCATGGCCCTTGTCATCACAATGCTTCAGAATTCTTCTCATTTGAATATTCCATGACCGTGTCATCACAATGCTCCATGGCCCTTGTCATCACAATGCTCCAGAATTCTTGTCATCACAATGTTCGATGACCATGTCATCACAATGCTCCATGGCCCTTGTCATCACAATGCTCCAGAATTCTTGTCATCACATTGTTCCATGACCGTGTCATCACAGTGCTCCATGGCCCTTGTCATCACAATGCTCCAGAATTCTTGTCATCACAATGTTCCATGATCGTGTCATCACAATGCTCCATAATTCTTGTCATCACAATGTTCCATGACCGTGTCATCACAATGCTACATGACTCTGGTCATCACAGTTCTCCATGACCTTTGCCAACACAATGCTCTATATAGATGTTTATGACAATTCTAAATGACCACTTTAATCACTTTGCTTGCTGACCATTTTCATCACATTTCTCTATTGTCATTACAATTCCCCATGACCCCTTTCTTCACAATGCTCCATGATGCCTGTCATCACAATGCTCCATGGCTTTTGTTATCACAAAGCTCCAGAACCAGTTTCATCACAATACTCCATCCCCCTTGTCATCACGGTGCACAATGAAAAGTTACATTACAATGCTCCATGACACATGTCATCACAATGCTCCAGAATTCTTGTCATCACAATGTTCCATGACCATGTCATCACAATGCTCCATGGCCCTTGTCATCACAATGCTCCAGAATTCTTGTCATCACAATATTCCATGACCGTGTCATCACAATGCTCCATGGCCCTTGTCATCACAATGCTCCAGAATTCTTGTCATCACAATGTTCCATGACCGTGTCATCACAATGCTGCATAATTCTTGTCATCAAAATGTTCCATGACCGTGTCATCACAATGCTCCAGAATTCTTGTCATCACAATGTTCCATGACCGTGTCATCACAATGTTCCAGAATTCTTGTCATCACAATGCTCCAGAATTCTTGTCATCACAATGTTCCATGACCGTGTCATCACAATGCTCCATGGCCCTGGTCACCACAATGCTCCAGATTGCTTGTCATCACAAAGTTCCATGACCGTGTCATCACAATGCACCATGGCCCTTGTCATCACAATGCTCCAGAATTCTTGTCATCACAAAGTTCCATGACTGTGTCATCAAAATGCACCATGGCCCTTGTCATCACAATGTTACAGAATTCTTGTCATCACAATGTTCCATGACCGTGTCATCACAATGCTCCATGGCCCTTGTCATCACAATGCTCCAGAATTCTTGTCATCACAATGTTCCATGACCGTGTCATCACAATGCTCCATAATTCTTGTCATCACAATGTTCCATGACCGTGTCATCACAATGCTCCATAATTCTTGTCATCACAATGTTCCATGACCGTGTCATCACAATGCTCCATGATTCTTCTCATCACAATGTTCCATGACCGTGTCATCACAATGCTCCATAATTCTTGTCATCACAATATTCCATGACCGTGTCATCAGAATGCTCCATGGCCCTTGTCATCACAATGCTCCAGAATTCTTGTCATCACAATGTTCCATGACCATGTCATCACAATTCTCCATGGCACTTGTAATCACAAGGCTCCAGAATTCTTGTCATCACAATCTTCCATGACCGTGTCATCACAATGCTCCATGGGCCTTGTCATCACAATGCTCCAGAATTCTTGTCATCACAATGTTCCATGACCGTGTCATCACAATGCTCAATGGCCCTGGTCATCACAATGCTACAGATTGCTTGTCATCACAAAGTTCCATGACCGTGTCATCACAATGCACCATGGCCCTTGTCATCACAATGCTCCAGAATTCTTGTCATCACAATGTTCCATGACCATATCATCACAATGCTCCATGGTCCTTGTCATCACAATGCTCCAGAATTCTTTTCATCACAATGTTCCATGACCGTGTCATCACAATGCTCCATGGCCCTTGTCATCACAATGCTCCAGATTTCTTGTCATCACAATGTTCCATGACCGTGTCATCACAATACTCCAGAATTCTTGTCATCACAATGTTCCAGGACCGTGTCATCACAATGCTCCAGGATTCTTGTCATCACAGTGTTCCATGACTGTGTCATCACAATTCTCCATGGCCCTTGTAATCACAATGCTCCAGAATTCTTGTCATCACAAGGTTCCATGACCGTGTCATCACAATGCTCCATAATTCTTGTCATCAAAATGTTCCATGACCGTGTCATCACAATGTTCCCTGACCATGTCATCACAATGCTCCAGAATTCTTCTCATCACAATGCTCCAGAATTCTTGTCATCACAATCTTCCATGACCGTGTCATCACAATGCTCCAGAATTCTTGTCATCACAATGCTCCAGAATTCTTGTCATCACAATGTTCCATGACCATGTCATCACAATGCTCCATGGCCCTGGTCATCACAATGCTCCAGATTGCTTGTCATCACAAAGTTCTATGACCGGGTCATGACAATGCACCATGGCCCTTGTCATCACGATGCTCCAGAATTCTTGTCATCACAATGTTCCATGACCGTGTCATCACAATGCCCCATGGCCCTTGTCATCACAATGCTCCAGAATTCTTGTCATCACAATGTTCCATGACGTGTCATCACAATGCTCCATAATTCTTGTCATCACAATGTTCCATGACCGTGTCATCACAATCCTCCAGAATTCTTGTCATCACAATGTTCCATGACCGTGTCATCACAATGCTCCATAATTCTTGTCATCACAATGTTCTATGACCGTGTCATCACAATGCTACATGACCCTGGTCATCACAGTTCTCCATGACCTTTGTCATCACAATGCTCTATATAGTTTTTCATGACAATTCTAAATAACCACTTTAATCATTTTGCTTGCTGACCATTTTCATCACATTTCTCTATTGTCATTACAATTCCCCATGTCCCCATTCTTCACAATGCTCCATGATGGCTGTCATCACAATGCTCAATGGCTTTTGTAATCAGAATGCTACAGGACCAGTTTCATCACAATACTCCATCCCCATTGTCATCACTGTGCACAATGAAACCTCTCATTACAATGCTCCATGACACTTGTCATCACAATGCTCCATGGCCCTTGTCTTCACAATGCTCCAGAATTCTTGTCATCACCATGTTCCATGACCATGTCATCACAATTCTCCATGGCCCTTGTCATCACAATGCTCCATGGCCCTTGTCATCTCAATGATCCAGAATTCTTGTCATCACAATGTTCCATGACCGTGTCATCACAATGCTCCATGGCCCTTGTCATCACAATGCTCCAGAATTCTTGTCATCACAATGTTCCATGACCGTGTCATCACAATGCTCCATAATTCTTGTCATCACAATATTCCATGACCGTGTCATCACAATACTCCATAATTCTTGTCATCACAATGTTCCATGACCGTGTCATCACAATGCTCCATAATTCTTTTCATCACAATGTTCCATGACCGTGTCATCACAATGCACCATAATTCTTGTCATCACAATATTCCATGACCGTGTCATCACAATGCTCCATGGCCCTTGTCATCACAATGCTCCAGAATTCTTGTCATCACAATGTTCCATGACCATGTCATCACAATACTCCATGGCACTTGTAATCACAATGCTCCAGAATTCTTGTCATCACAATGTTCCATGACCGTGTCATCACAATGCTCCATGGCCCTTGTCATCACAATGTTCCAGAATTCTTGTCATCACAATGTTCCATGACCGTGTCATCACAATGCTCCATGGCCCTGGTCATCACAATGCTCCAGATTGCTTGTCATCACAAAGTTCCATGACCGTGTCATCACAATGCACCATGGCCCTTGTCATCACAATGCTCCAGAATTCTTGTCATCACAAAGTTCCATGACTGTGTCATCAAAATGCACCATGGCCCTTGTCATCACAATGTTCCATGACCGTGTCATCACAATGCTCCATGGCCCTTGTCATCACAATGCTCCAGAATTCTTGTCATCACAATGTTCCATGACCGTGTCATCACAATGCTCCATAATTCTTGTCATCACAATGTTCCATGACCGTGTCATCACAATGCTCCATAATTCTTGTCATCACAATGTTCCATGACCGTGTCATCACAATGCTCCATAATTCTTCTCATCACAATGTTCCATGACAGTGTCATCACAATGCTCCATAATTCTTGTCATCACAATGTTCCATGACCGTGTCATCACAATGCTCCATAATTCTTCTCATCACAATGTTCCATGACCGTGTCATCACAATGCTCCATGGCCCTTGTCATCACAATGCTCCAGAATTCTTGTCATCACAATGTTCCATGACCATGTCATCACAATTCTCCATGGCACTTGTAATCACAATGCTCCAGAATTCTTGTCATCACAATCTTCCATGACCGTGTCATCACAATGCTCCTTGGGCCTTGTCATCACAATGCTCCAGAATTCTTGTCATCACAATGTTCCATGACCGTGTCATCACAATGCTCCATGGCCCTGGTCATCACAATGCTACAGATTGCTTGTCATCACAAAGTTCCATGACCGTGTCATCACAATGCACCATGGCCCTTGTCATCACAATGCTCCAGAATTCTTGTCATCACAATGTTCCATGACCATATCATCACAATGCTCCATGGTCCTTGTCATCACAATGCTCCAGAATTCTTTTCATCACAATGTTCCATGACCGTGTCATCACAATGCTCCATGGCCCTTGTCATCACAATGCTCCAGATTTTTGTCATCACAATGTTCCATGACCGTGTCATCACAATGCTCCAGAATTCTTGTCATCACAATGTTCCAGGACCGTGTCATCACAATGCTCCAGAATTCTTGTCATCACAGTGTTCCATGACTGTGTCATCACAATGCTCCATGGCCCTTGTAATCACAATGCTCCAGAATTCTTGTCATCACAAGGTTCCATGACCGTGTCATCACAATGCTCCATAATTCTTGTCATCAAAATGTTCCATGACCGTGTCATCACAATGTTCCCTGACCATGTCATCACAATGCTCCAGAATTCTTCTCATCACAATGCTCCAGAATTCTTGTCATCACAATGTTCCATGACCGTGTCATCACAATGCTCCAGAATTCTTGTCATCACAATGCTCCAGAATTCTTGTCATCACAATGTTCCATGACCATGTCATCACAATGCTCCATGGCCCTGGTCATCACAATGCTCCAGATTGCTTGTCATCACAAAGTTCCATGACCGGGTCATGACAATGCACCATGGCCCTTGTCATCACGATGCTCCAGAATTCTTGTCATCACAATGTTCCATGACCGTGTCATCACAATGCCCCATGGCCCTTCTCATCACAATGCTCCAGAATTCTTGTCATCACAATGTTCCATGACGTGTCATCACAATGCTCCATAATTCTTGTCATCACAATGTTCCATGACCGTGTCATCACAATCCTCCAGAATTCTTGTCATCACAATGTTCCATGACCGTGTCATCACAATGCTCCATAATTCTTGTCATCACAATGTTCTATGACCGTGTCATCACAATGCTACATGACCCTGGTCATCACAGTTCTCCATGACCTTTGTCATCACAATGCTCTATATAGTTTTTCATGACAATTCTAAATAACCACTTTAATCATTTTGCTTGCTGACCATTTTCATCACATTTCTCTATTGTCATTACAATTCCCCATGTCCCCATTCTTCACAATGCTCCATGATACCTGTCATCACAATGCTCAATGGCTTTTGTAATCACAATGCTACAGGACCAGTTTCATCACAATACTCCATCCCCCTTGTCATCACGGTGCACAATGAAACCTCTCATTACAATGCTCCATGACACTTGTCATCACAATGCTCCATGGCCCTTGTCTTCACAATGCTCCAGAATTCTTGTCATCACCATGTTCCATGACCATGTCATCACAATTCTCCATGGCCCTTGTCATCACAATGCTCCATGGCCCTTGTCATCACAATGCTCCAGAATTCTTGTCATCACAATGTTCCATGACCGTGTCATCACAATGCCCCATGGCCCTTGTCATCACAATGCTCCAGAATTCTTGTCATCACAATGTTCCATGACGTGTCATCACAATGCTCCATAATTCTTGTCATCACAATGTTCCATGACCGTGTCATCACAATCCTCCAGAATTCTTGTCATCACAATGTTCCATGACCGTGTCATCACAATGCTCCATAATTCTTGTCATCACAATGTTCTATGACCGTGTCATCACAATGCTACATGACCCTGGTCATCACAGTTCTCCATGACCTTTGTCATCACAATGCTCTATATAGTTTTTCATGACAATTCTAAATAACCACTTTAATCATTTTGCTTGCTGACCATTTTCATCACATTTCTCTATTGTCATTACAATTCCCCATGTCCCCATTCTTCACAATGCTCCATGATGCCTGTCATCACAATGCTCAATGGCTTTTGTAATCACAATGCTACAGGACCAGTTTCATCACAATACTCCATCCCCCTTGTCATCACGGTGCACAATGAAACCTCTCATTACAATGCTCCATGACACTTGTCATCACAATGCTCCATGGCCCTTGTCTTCACAATGCTCCAGAATTCTTGTCATCACCATGTTCCATGACCATGTCATCACAATTCTCCATGGCCCTTGTCATCACAATGCTCCATGGCCCTTGTCATCACAATGCTCCAGAATTCTTGTCATCACAATGTTCCATGACCGTGTCATCACAATGCTCCATGGCCCTTGTCATCACAATGCTCCAGAATTCTTGTCATCACAATGTTCCATGACCGTGTCATCACAATGCTCCATAATTCTTGTCATCACAATGTTCCATGACCGTGTCATCACAATACTCCATAATTCTTGTCATCACAATGTTCCATGACCGTGTCATCACAATGCTCCATAATTCTTGTCATCACAATGTTCCATGACCGTGTCATCACAATGCACCATAATTCTTGTCATCACAATATTCCATGACCGTGTCATCACAATGCTCCATGGCCCTTGTCTTCACAATGGTCCAGAATTCTTGTCATCACAATGTTCCATGACCATGTCATCACAATTCTCCATGGCACT
This sequence comes from Balaenoptera acutorostrata, assembly GCF_949987535.1. Lineage (NCBI taxonomy): Eukaryota > Metazoa > Chordata > Mammalia > Artiodactyla > Balaenopteridae > Balaenoptera > Balaenoptera acutorostrata. Next base: position 161,991 of record NW_026645529.1, read on the forward strand.
TGTAATCACAATGCTCCAGAATTCTTGTCATCACAATGTTCCATGACCGTGTCATCACAATGCTCCATGGCCCTTGTCATCACAATGTTCCAGAATTCTTGTCATCACAATGTTCCATGACCGTGTCATCACAATGCTCCATGGCCCTGGTCATCACAATGCTCCAGATTGCTTGTCATCACAAAGTTCCATGACCGTGTCATCACAATGCACCATGGCCCTTGTCATCACAATGCTCCAGAATTCTTGTCATCACAATGTTCCATGACCGTGTCATCACAATGCTCCATGGTCTTGTCATCACAATGCTCCAGAATCCTTGTCATCACAATGTTCCATGACCGTGTCATCACAATGCTCCATGGCCCTTGTCATCACAATGCACCAGATTTCTTGTTATCACAATGTTCCATGACGGTGTCATCACAATGCTCCAGAATTCTTGTCATCACAATGTTCCATGACCGTGTCATCACAATGCTCCAGAATTCTTGTCATCACAATGTTCCATGACCGTGTCATCACAATGCTCCATGGCCCTTGTCATCACAATGCTCCAGAATTCTTGTCATCACAATGTTCCATGACCGTGTCATCACAATGCTCCATAATTCTTGTCATCACAATGTTCCATGACCGTGTCATCACAATGCTACATGACCCTGGTCATCACAGTTCTCCATGACCTTTGTCATCACAATGCTCTATATAGTTTTTCATGACAATTCTAAATGACCACTTTAATCATTTTGCTTGCTGACCATTTTCATCACATTTCTCTATTGTCATTACAATTCCCCTTGTCCCCATTCTTCACAATGCTCCATGATGCCTGTCATCACAATGCTCAATGGCTTTTGTTATCACAATGCTCCAGGACCAGTTTCATCACAATACTCCATCCCCTTTGTCATCACGGTGCACAATGAAACCTCTCATTACAATGCTCCATGACACTTGTCATCACAATGCTCCATGGCCCTTGTCTTCACAATGCTCCAGAATTCTTGTCATCACCATGTTCCATGACCATGTCATCACAATTCTCCATGGCCCTTGTCATCACAATGCTCCATGGCCCTTGTCATCACAATGCTCCAGAATTCTTGTCATCACAATGTTCCATGACCGTGTCATCACAATGCTCCATGGCCCTTGTCATCACAATGCTCCATAATTCTTGTCATCACAATGCACCATGACCCTTGTCACCACAATGCTCCAGAATTCTTGTCATCACAATGTTCCATGACCATGTCATCACAATTCTCCATGGGCCTTGTCATCACAATGCTCCAGAATTCTTGTCATCACAATGTTCCATGATCGTGTCATCACAATGCTCCATAATTCTTGTCATCACAATGTTGCATGACCGTGTCATCACAATGCTACATGACTCTGGTCATCACAGTTCTCCATGACCTTTGCCATCACAATGCTCTATATAGATGTTTATGACAATTCTAAATGACCACTTTAATCACTTTGCTTGCTGACCATTTTCATCACATTTCTCTATTGTCATTACAATTCCCATTAACCCCTTTCTTCACAATGCTCCATGATGCCTGTCATCACAATGCTCCATGGCTTTTGTTATCACAAAGCTCCAGGACCAGTTTCATCACAATACTCCATCCCCCTTGTCATCACGGTGCACAATGAAACCTCTCATTACAATGCTCCATGACACTTGTCATCACAATGCTCAATGGCTTTTGTTATCACAATGCTCCAGGACCAGTTTCATCACAATACTCCATCCCCCTTGTCATCACGGTGCACAATGGAACCTCTCATTACAATGCTCCATGACACTTGTCATCACAATGCTCCATGGCCCTTGTCATCACAATGCTCCAGAATTCTTGTCATCACAATGTTCCATGACCGTGTCATCACAATGCTCCATGGCCCTTGTCATCACAATGCTCCAGAATTCTTGTCATCACAATGTTCCATGACCGTGTCATCAAAATGCTCCATAATTCTTGTCATCAAAATGTTCCATGACCGTGTCATCACAATGCTCCAGAATTCTTGTCATCACAATGTTCCATGACCGTGTCATCACAATGTTCCAGAATTCTTGTCATAACAATGCTCCAGAATTCTTGTCATCACAATGTTCCATGACCGTGTCATCACAATGCTCCATGGCCCTGGTCACCACAATGCTCCAGATTGCTTGTCATCACAAAGTTCCATGACCGTGTCATCACAATGCACCATGGCCCTTGTCATCACAATGCTCCAGAATTCTTGTCATCACAAAGTTCCATGACTGTGTCATCAAAATGCACCATGGCCCTTGTCATCACAATGTTCCAGAATTCTTGTCATCACAATGTTCCATGACCGTGTCATCACAATGCTCCATGGCCCTTGTCATCACAATGCTCCAGAATTCTTGTCATCACAATGTTCCATGACCGTGTCATCACAATGCTCCATAATTCTTGTCATCACAATGTTCCATGACCGTGTCTTCACAATGCTCCATAATTCTTGTCATCACAATGTTCCATGACCGTGTCATCACAATGCTCCATAATTCTTCTCATCACAATGTTCCATGACAGTGTCATCACAATGCTCCATAATTCTTGTCATCACAATATTCCATGACCGTGTCATCACAATGCTCCATGGCCCTTGTCATCACAATGCTCCAGAATTCTTGTCATCACAATGTTCCATGACCATGTCATCACAATTCTCCATGGCACTTGTAATCACAATGCTCCAGAATTCTTGTCATCACAATCTTCCATGACCGTGTCATCACAATGCTCCATGGGCCTTGTCATCACAATGCTCCAGAATTCTTGTCATCACAATGTTCCATGACCGTGTCATCACAATGCTCCATGGCCCTGGTCATCACAATGCTACAGATTGCTTGTCATCACAAAGTTCCATGACCGTGTCATCACAATGCACCATGGCCCTTGTCATCACAATGCTCCAGAATTCTTGTCATCACAATGTTCCATGACCATATCATCACAATGCTCCATGGTCCTTGTCATCACAATGCTCCAGAATTCTTTTCATCACAATGTTCCATGACCGTGTCATCACAATGCTCCATGGCCCTTGTCATCACAATGCTCCAGATTTTTGTCATCACAATGTTCCATGACCGTGTCATCACAATGCTCCAGAATTCTTGTCATCACAATGTTCCAGGACCGTGTCATCACAATGCTCCAGAATTCTTGTCATCACAGTGTTCCATGACTGTGTCATCACAATGCTCCATGGCCCTTGTAATCACAATGCTCCAGAATTCTTGTCATCACAAGGTTCCATGACCGTGTCATCACAATGCTCCATAATTCTTGTCATCAAAATGTTCCATGACCGTGTCATCACAATGTTCCCTGACCATGTCATCACAATGCTCCAGAATTCTTGTCATCACAATGCTCCAGAATTCTTGTCATCACAATGTTCCATGACCGTGTCATCACAATGCTCCAGAATTCTTGTCATCACAATGCTCCAGAATTCTTGTCATCACAATGTTCCATGACCGTGTCATCACAATGCTCCATGGCCCTGGTTATCACAATGCTCCAGATTGCTTGTCATCACAAAGTTCCATGACCGTGTCATGACAATGCACCATGGCCCTTGTCATCACGATGCTCCGGAATTCTTGTCATCACAATGTTCCATGACCGTGTCATCACAATGCCCCATGGCCCTTCTCATCACAATGCTCCAGAATTCTTGTCATCACAATGTTCCATGACGTGTCATCACAATGCTCCATAATTCTTGTCATCACAATGTTCCATGACCGTGTCATCACAATCCTCCAGAATTCTTGTCATCACAATGTTCCATGACTGTGTCATCACAATGCTCCATAATTCTTGTCATCACAATGTTCTATGACCGTGTCATCACAATGCTACATGACCCTGGTCATCACAGTTCTCCATGACCTTTGTCATCACAATGCTCTATATAGTTTTTCATGACAATTCTAAATAACCACTTTAATCATTTTGCTTGCTGACCATTTTCATCACATTTCTCTATTGTCATTACAATTCCCCATGTCCCCATTCTTCACAATGCTCCATGATACCTGTCATCACAATGCTCAATGGCTTTTGTAATCACAATGCTACAGGACCAGTTTCATCACAATACTCCATCCCCCTTGTCATCACGGTGCACAATGAAACCTCTCATTACAATGCTCCATGACACTTGTCATCACAATGCTCCATGGCGCTTGTCTTCACAATGCTCCAGAATTCTTGTCATCACCATGTTCCATGACCATGTCATCACAATTCTCCATGGCCCTTGTCATCACAATGCTCCATGGCCCTTGTCATCACAATGCTCCAGAATTCTTGTCATCACAATGTTCCATGACCGTGTCATCACAATGCTCCATGGCCCTTGTCATCACAATGCTCCAGAATTCTTGTCATCACAATGTTCCATGACCGTGTCATCACAATGCTCCATAATTCTTGTCATCACAATGTTCCATGACCGTGTCATCACAATGCTACATGACCCTGGTCATCACAGTTCTCCATGACCTTTGTCATCACAATGCTCTATATAGTTTTTCATGACAATTCTAAATGACCACTTTAATCATTTTGCTTGCTGACCATTTTCATCACATTTCTCTATTGTCATTACAATTCCCCATGTCCCCATTCTTCACAATGCTCCATGATGCCTGTCATCACAATGCTCAATGGCTTTTGTTATCACAATGCTCCAGGACCAGTTTCATCACAATACTCCATCCCCCTTGTCATCACGGTGCACAATGAAACCTCTCATTACAATGCTCCATGACACTTCTCATCACAATGCTCCATGGCCCTTGTCTTCACAATGCTCCAGAATTCTTGTCATCACCATGTTCCATGACCATGTCATCACAATTCTCATTGGCCCTTGTCATCACAATGCTCCATGGCCCTTGTCATCACAATGCTCCAGAATTCTTGTCATCACAATGTTCCATGACCGTGTCATCACAATGCTCCATGGCCCTTGTCATCACAATGCTCCATAATTCTTGTCATCACAATGCACCATGACCCTTGTCACCACAATGCTCCAGAATTCTTGTCATCACAATGTTCCATGACCATGTCATCACAATTCTCCATGGGCCTTGTCATCACAATGCTCCAGAATTCTTGTCATCACAATGATCTATGACCGTGTCATCACAATGCTCCATGGCCCTTGTCATCACAATGCTCCAGAATTCTTGTAATCACAATGTTCCATGACCGTGTCATCACAACGCTCCATGGCACTTGTCATCACAATGCTCCAGAATACTTGTCATTACAATGTTCCATGACCGTGTCATCACAATGCACCATGGCCCTTGTCATCACGATGCTCCAGAATTCTTGTCATCACAATGTTCCATGACCGTGTCATCACAATGCTCCATGGCCCTTGTCATCACAATGCTCCAGAATTCTTGTTATCACAATGTTCCATGACCGTGTCATCACAATGCTCCATGGTCCTTGTCATCAAAATGCTCCAGAATTCTTGTCATCACAATGTTCCATGACCATGTCATCACAATGCTCCATGGCCCTTGTCATCACAATGCTCCAGATTTCTTGTCATCACAATGTTCCATGACCGTGTCATCACAATGCTCCAGAATTCTTGTCATCACACTGTTCCATGACCGTGTCATCACAATGCTCAAGAATTCTTGTCATCACAGTGTTCCATGACCGTGTCATCACAATGCTCCATGGCCCTTGTAATCACAATGCTCCAGAATTCTTGTCATCACAAGGTTCCATGACCGTGTCATCACAATGCTCCATAATTCTTGTCATCAAAATGTTCCATGACCGTTTCATCACAATGTTCCATGACCGTGTCATCACAATGCTCCATAATTCTTGTCATCACAATGTTCCATGACCGTGTCATCACAATGCTCCATAATTCTTCTCATCACAATGTTCCATGACAGTGTCATCACAATGCTCCATAATTCTTGTCATCACAATATTCCATGACCGTGTCATCACAATGCTCCATGGCCCTTGTCATCACAATGCTCCAGAATTCTTGTCATCACAATGTTCCATGACCATGTCATCACAATTCTCCATGGCACTTGTAATCACAATGCTCCAGAATTCTTGTCATCACAATCTTCCATGACCGTGTCATCACAATGCTCCATGGGACTTGTCATCACAATGCTCCAGAATTCTTGTCATCACAATGTTCCATGACCGTGTCATCACAATGCTCCATGGCCCTGGTCATCACAATGCTACAGATTGCTTGTCATCACAAAGTTCCATGACAGTGTCATCACAATGCACCATGGCCCTTGTCATCACAATGCTCCAGAATTCTTGTCATCACAATGTTCCATGACCATATCATCACAATGCTCCATGGTCCTTGTCATCACAATGCTCCAGAATTCTTTTCATCACAATGTTCCATGACCGTGTCATCACAATGCTCCATGGCCCTTGTCATCACAATGCTCCAGATTTTTGTCATCACAATGTTCCATGACCGTGTCATCACAATGCTCCAGAATTCTTGTCATCACAATGTTCCAGGACCGTGTCATCACAATGCTCCAGAATTCTGGTCATCACAGTGTTCCATGACTGTGTCATCACAATGCTCCATGGCCCTTGTAATCACAATGCTCCAGAATTCTTGTCATCACAAGGTTCCATGACCGTGTCATCACAATGCTCCATAATACTTGTCATCCAAATGTTCCATGACCGTGTCATCACAATGTTCCCTGACCATGTCATCACAATGCTCCAGAATTCTTGTCATCACAATGCTCCAGAATTCTTGTCATCACAATGTTCCATGACCGTGTCATCACAATGCTCCAGAATTCTTGTCATCACAATGCTCCAGAATTCTTGTCATCACAATGTTCCATTACCGTGTCATCACAATGCTCCATGGCCCTGGTTATCACAATGCTCCAGATTGCTTGTCATCACAAAGTTCCATGACCGTGTCATGACAATGCACCATGGCCCTTGTCATCACGATGCTCCGGAATTCTTGTCATCACAATGTTCCATGACCGTGTCATCACAATGCCCCATGGCCCTTCTCATCACAATGCTCCAGAATTCTTGTCATCACAATGTTCCATGACGTGTCATCACAATGCTCCATAATTCTTGTCATCACAATGTTCCATGACCGTGTCATCACAATCCTCCAGAATTCTTGTCATCACAATGTTCCATGACCGTGTCATCACAATGCTCCATAATTCTTGTCATCACAATGTTCTATGACCGTGTCATCACAATGCTACATGACCCTGGTCATCACAGTTCTCCATGACCTTTGTCATCACAATGCTCTATATAGTTTTTCATGACAATTCTAAATAACCACTTTAATCATTTTGCTTGCTGACCATTTTCATCACATTTCTCTATTGTCATTACAATTCCCCATGTCCCCATTCTTCACAATGCTCCATGATACCTGTCATCACAATGCTCAATGGCTTTTGTAATCACAATGCTACAGGACCAGTTTCATCACAATACTCCATCCCCCTTGTCATCACGGTGCACAATGAAACCTCTCATTACAATGCTCCATGACACTTGTCATCACAATGCTCCATGGTGCTTGTCTTCACAATGCTCCAGAATTCTTGTCATCACCATGTTCCATGACCATGTCATCACAATTCTCCATGGCCCTTGTCATCACAATGCTCCATGGCCCTTGTCATCACAATGCTCCAGAATTCTTGTCATCACAATGTTCCATGACCGTGTCATCACAATGCTCCATGGCCCTTGTCATCACAATGCTCCAGAATTCTTGTCATCACAATGTTCCATGACCGTGTCATCACAATGCTCCATAATTCTTGTCATCACAATGTTCCATGACCGTGTCATCACAATGCTACATGACCCTGGTCATCACAGTTCTCCATGACCTTTGTCATCACAATGCTCTATATAGTTTTTCATGACAATTCTAAATGACCACTTTAATCATTTTGCTTGCTGACCATTTTCATCACATTTCTCTATTGTCATTACAATTCCCCATGTCCCCATTCTTCACAATGCTCCATGATGCCTGTCATCACAATGCTCAATGGCTTTTGTTATCACAATGCTCCAGGACCAGTTTCATCACAATACTCCATCCCCCTTGTCATCACGGTGCACAATGAAACCTCTCATTACAATGCTCCATGACACTTGTCATCACAATGCTCCATGGCCCTTGTCTTCACAATGCTCCAGAATTCTTGTCATCACCATGTTCCATGACCATGTCATCACAATTCTCATTGGCCCTTGTCATCACAATGCTCCATGGCCCTTGTCATCACAATGCTCCAGAATTCTTGTCATCACAATGTTCCATGACCGTGTCATCACAATGCTCCATGGCCCTTGTCATCACAATGCTCCATAATTCTTGTCATCACAATGCACCATGACCCTTGTCACCACAATGCTCCAGAATTCTTGTCATCACAATGTTCCATGACCATGTCATCACAATTCTCCATGGGCCTTGTCATCACAATGCTCCAGAATTCTTGTCATCACAATGTTGTATGACCGTGTCATCACAATGCTCCATGGCCCTTGTCATCACAATGCTCCAGAATTCTTGTAATCACAATGTTCCATGACCGTGTCATCACAACGCTCCATTGCACTTGTCATCACAATGCTCCAGAATACTTGTCATTACAATGTTCCATGACCGTGTCATCACAATGCACCATGGCCCTTGTCATCACGATGCTCCAGAATTCTTGTCATCACAATGTTCCATGACCGTGTCATCACAATGCTCCATGGCCCTTGTCATCACAATGCTCCAGAATTCTTGTCATCACAATGTTCCATGACCGTGTCATCACAATGCTCCATGGTCCTTGTCATCACAATGCTCCAGAATTCTTGTCATCACAATGTTCCATGACCATGTCATCACAATGCTCCATGGCCCTTGTCATCACAATGCTCCAGATTTCTTGTCATCACAATGTTCCATGACCGTGTCATCACAATGCTCCAGAATTCTTGTCATCACACTGTTCCATGACCGTGTCATCACAATGCTCCAGAATTCTTGTCATCACAGTGTTCCATGACCGTGTCATCACAATGCTCCATGGCCCTTGTAATTACAATGCTCCAGAATTCTTGTCATCACAAGGTTGCATGACCGTGTCATCACAATGCTCCATAATTCTTGTCATCAAAATGTTCCATGACCGTTTCATCACAATGCTCCATGGCCCTTGTCATCACAATGCTCCAGAATTCTTGTCATCACAATATTCCCTGACCATGTCATCACAATGCTCCAGAATTCTTGTCATCACAATGCTCCAGAATTCTTGTCATCACAATATTCCATGACCGTGTCATCACAATGCTCCAGAATTCTTGTCATTACAATGCTCCAGAATTATTGTCATCACAATGTTCCATGACCGTGTCATCACAATGCTCCATGGCCCTGGTCATCACAATGCTCCAGATTGCTTGTCATCACAAAGTTCCATGACCGTGTCATGACAATGCACCATGGCCCTTGTCATCATGATGCTCCAGAATTCTTGTCATCACAATGTTCCATGACCGTGTCATCACAATGCTCCATGGCCCTTGTCATCACAATGCTCCAGAATTCTTATCATCACAATGTTCCATGACTGTGTCATCACAATGCTCCATAATTCTTGTCATCACAATGTTCCATGACCGTGTCATCACAATGCTCCATAATTCTTGTCATCACAATGTTCCATGACCGTGTCATCACAATGCTCCAGAATTCTTGTCATCACAATGTTCCATGACCATGTCATCACAATGCTCCATGGCCCTTGTCATCACAATGCTCCAGAATTCTTGTCATCACAATGTTCCATGACCGTGTCATCACAATGCTCCATAATTCTTGTCATCACAATGTTCCATGACCGTGTCATCACAATGCTACATGACCCTGCTCATCACAGTTCTCCATGACCTTTGTCATCACAATGCTCTATATAGTTTTTCATGACAATTCTAAATGACCACTTTAATCATTTTGCTTGCTGACCATTTTCATCACATTTCTCTATTGTCATTACAATTCCCCATGTCCCCATTCTTCACAATGCTCCATGATGCCTGTCATCACAATGCTCAATGGCTTTTGTTATCACAATGCTCCAGGACCAGTTTCATCACAATACTCCATCCCCCTTGTCATCACGGTGCACAATGAAACCTCTCATTACAATGCTCCATGACACTTGTCATCACAATGCTCCATGGCCCTTGTCTTCACAATGCTCCAGAATTCTTGTCATCACCATGTTCCATGACCATGTCATCACAATTCTCCATGGCCCTTGTCATCACAATGCTCTATGGCCCTTGTCATCACAATGCGCCAGAATTCTTGTCATCACAATGTTCCATGACCGTGTCATCACAATGCTCCATGGCCCTTGTCATCACAATGCTCCAGAATTCTTGTCATCACAATGTTCCATGACCGTGTCATCACAATGCTCCATAATTCTTGTCATCACAATGTTCCATGACCGTGTCATCACAATGCTCCAGAATTCTTGTCATCACAATGTTCCATGACCGTGTCATCACAATGCTCCATAATTCTTGTCATCACAATGTTCCATGACCGTGTCATCACAATGCTCCAGAATTCTTGTCATCACAATGCTCCAGAATTCTTGTCATCACAATGTTCCATTACCGTGTCATCACAATGCTCCATGGCCCTGGTTATCACAATGCTCCAGATTGCTTGTCATCACAAAGTTCCATGACCGTGTCATGACAATGCACCATGGCCCTTGTCATCACGATGCTCCGGAATTCTTGTCATCACAATGTTCCATGACCGTGTCATCACAATGCCCCATGGCCCTTCTCATCACAATGCTCCAGAATTCTTGTCATCACAATGTTCCATGACGTGTCATCACAATGCTCCATAATTCTTGTCATCACAATGTTCCATGACCGTGTCATCACAATCCTCCAGAATTCTTGTCATCACAATGTTCCATGACCGTGTCATCACAATGCTCCATAATTCTTGTCATCACAATGTTCTATGACCGTGTCATCACAATGCTACATGACCCTGGTCATCACAGTTCTCCATGACCTTTGTCATCACAATGCTCTATATAGTTTTTCATGACAATTCTAAATAACCACTTTAATCATTTTGCTTGCTGACCATTTTCATCACATTTCTCTATTGTCATTACAATTCCCCATGTCCCCATTCTTCACAATGCTCCATGATACCTGTCATCACAATGCTCAATGGCTTTTGTAATCACAATGCTACAGGACCAGTTTCATCACAATACTCCATCCCCCTTGTCATCACGGTGCACAATGAAACCTCTCATTACAATGCTCCATGACACTTGTCATCACAATGCTCCATGGCGCTTGTCTTCACAATGCTCCAGAATTCTTGTCATCACCATGTTCCATGACCATGTCATCACAATTCTCCATGGCCCTTGTCATCACAATGCTCCATGGCCCTTGTCATCACAATGCTCCAGAATTCTTGTCATCACAATGTTCCATGACCGTGTCATCACAATGCTCCATGGCCCTTGTCATCACAATGCTCCAGAATTCTTGTCATCACAATGTTCCATGACCGTGTCATCACAATGCTCCATAATTCTTGTCATCACAATGTTCCATGACCGTGTCATCACAATGCTACATGACCCTGGTCATCACAGTTCTCCATGACCTTTGTCATCACAATGCTCTATATAGTTTTTCATGACAATTCTAAATGACCACTTTAATCATTTTGCTTGCTGACCATTTTCATCACATTTCTCTATTGTCATTACAATTCCCCATGTCCCCATTCTTCACAATGCTCCATGATGCCTGTCATCACAATGCTCAATGGCTTTTGTTATCACAATGCTCCAGGACCAGTTTCATCACAATACTCCATCCCCCTTGTCATCACGGTGCACAATGAAACCTCTCATTACAATGCTCCATGACACTTGTCATCACAATGCTCCATGGCCCTTGTCTTCACAATGCTCCAGAATTCTTGTCATCACCATGTTCCATGACCATGTCATCACAATTCTCATTGGCCCTTGTCATCACAATGCTCCATGGCCCTTGTCATCACAATGCTCCAGAATTCTTGTCATCACAATGTTCCATGACCGTGTCATCACAATGCTCCATGGCCCTTGTCATCACAATGCTCCATAATTCTTGTCATCACAATGCACCATGACCCTTGTCACCACAATGCTCCAGAATTCTTGTCATCACAATGTTCCATGACCATGTCATCACAATTCTCCATGGGCCTTGTCATCACAATGCTCCAGAATTCTTGTCATCACAATGTTGTATGACCGTGTCATCACAATGCTCCATGGCCCTTGTCATCACAATGCTCCAGAATTCTTGTAATCACAATGTTCCATGACCGTGTCATCACAACGCTCCATTGCACTTGTCATCACAATGCTCCAGAATACTTGTCATTACAATGTTCCATGACCGTGTCATCACAATGCACCATGGCCCTTGTCATCACGATGCTCCAGAATTCTTGTCATCACAATGTTCCATGACCGTGTCATCACAATGCTCCATGGCCCTTGTCATCACAATGCTCCAGAATTCTTGTCATCACAATGTTCCATGACCGTGTCATCACAATGCTCCATGGTCCTTGTCATCACAATGCTCCAGAATTCTTGTCATCACAATGTTCCATGACCATGTCATCACAATGCTCCATGGCCCTTGTCATCACAATGCTCCAGATTTCTTGTCATCACAATGTTCCATGACCGTGTCATCACAATGCTCCAGAATTCTTGTCATCACACTGTTCCATGACCGTGTCATCACAATGCTCCAGAATTCTTGTCATCACAGTGTTCCATGACCGTGTCATCACAATGCTCCATGGCCCTTGTAATTACAATGCTCCAGAATTCTTGTCATCACAAGGTTGCATGACCGTGTCATCACAATGCTCCATAATTCTTGTCATCAAAATGTTCCATGACCGTTTCATCACAATGCTCCATGGCCCTTGTCATCACAATGCTCCAGAATTCTTGTCATCACAATATTCCCTGACCATGTCATCACAATGCTCCAGAATTCTTGTCATCACAATGCTCCAGAATTCTTGTCATCACAATATTCCATGACCGTGTCATCACAATGCTCCAGAATTCTTGTCATTACAATGCTCCAGAATTATTGTCATCACAATGTTCCATGACCGTGTCATCACAATGCTCCATGGCCCTGGTCATCACAATGCTCCAGATTGCTTGTCATCACAAAGTTCCATGACCGTGTCATGACAATGCACCATGGCCCTTGTCATCATGATGCTCCAGAATTCTTGTCATCACAATGTTCCATGACCGTGTCATCACAATGCTCCATGGCCCTTGTCATCACAATGCTCCAGAATTCTTATCATCACAATGTTCCATGACTGTGTCATCACAATGCTCCATAATTCTTGTCATCACAATGTTCCATGACCGTGTCATCACAATGCTCCATAATTCTTGTCATCACAATGTTCCATGACCGTGTCATCACAATGCTCCAGAATTCTTGTCATCACAATGTTCCATGACCATGTCATCACAATGCTCCATGGCCCTTGTCATCACAATGCTCCAGAATTCTTGTCATCACAATGTTCCATGACCGTGTCATCACAATGCTCCATAATTCTTGTCATCACAATGTTCCATGACCGTGTCATCACAATGCTACATGACCCTGCTCATCACAGTTCTCCATGACCTTTGTCATCACAATGCTCTATATAGTTTTTCATGACAATTCTAAATGACCACTTTAATCATTTTGCTTGCTGACCATTTTCATCACATTTCTCTATTGTCATTACAATTCCCCATGTCCCCATTCTTCACAATGCTCCATGATGCCTGTCATCACAATGCTCAATGGCTTTTGTTATCACAATGCTCCAGGACCAGTTTCATCACAATACTCCATCCCCCTTGTCATCACGGTGCACAATGAAACCTCTCATTACAATGCTCCATGACACTTGTCATCACAATGCTCCATGGCCCTTGTCTTCACAATGCTCCAGAATTCTTGTCATCACCATGTTCCATGACCATGTCATCACAATTCTCCATGGCCCTTGTCATCACAATGCTCTATGGCCCTTGTCATCACAATGCGCCAGAATTCTTGTCATCACAATGTTCCATGACCGTGTCATCACAATGCTCCATGGCCCTTGTCATCACAATGCTCCAGAATTCTTGTCATCACAATGTTCCATGACCGTGTCATCACAATGCTCCATAATTCTTGTCATCACAATGTTCCATGACCGTGTCATCACAATGCTCCAGAATTCTTGTCATCACAATGTTCCATGACCGTGTCATCACAATGCTCCATAATTCTTGTCATCACAATGTTCCATGACCGTGTCATCACAATGCTCCATAATTCTTGTCATCACAATATTCCATGACCATGTCATCACAATGCTCCATGGCCCTTGTCATCACAATGCTCCAGAATTCTTGTCATCACAATGTTCCATGACCATGTCATCACAATTCTCCATGGCACTTGAAATCACAATGCTCCAGAATTCTTGTCATCACAATGTTCCATGACCGTGTCATCACAATGCTCCATGGCCCTTGTCATCACAATGCTCCAGAATTCTTGTCATCACAATGTTCCATGACCGTGTCAACACAATGCTCCATGGCCCTTGTCATCACAATGCTCCAGATTTCTTGTCATCACAATGTTCCATGACCGTGTCATCACAATGCTCCAGAATTCTTGTCATCACAATGTTCCATGACCGTGTCATCACAATGCTCCAGAATTCTTGTCATCACAGTGTTCCATGACCGTGTCATCACAATGCTCCATGGCCCTTGTAATCACAATGCTCCAGAATTCTTGTCATCACAAGGTTCCATGACCGTGTCATCACAATGCTCCATAATTCTTGTCATCAAAATGTTCCATGACCGTGTCATCACAATATTCCCTGACCATGTCATCACAATGCTCCAGAATTCTTGTCATCACAATGCTCCAGAATTCTTGTCATCACAATATTCCATGACCGTGTCATCACAATGCTCCAGAATTCTTGTCATCACAATGCTCCAGAATTCTTGTCATCACAATGTTCCATGACCGTGTCATCACAATGCTCCATGGCCCTGGTCATCACAATGCTCCAGATTGCTTGTCATCACAAAGTTCCATGACCGTGTCATGACAATGCACCATGGCCCTTGTCATCACGATGCTCCAGAATTCTTGTCATCAAAATGGTCCATGACCGTGTCATCACAATGCTCCATAATTCTTGTCATCACAATGTTCCATGACCGTGTCATCACAATGCTCCATAATTCTTGTCATCACAATGTTCCATGACCGTGTCATCACAATGCTACATGACCCTGGTCATCACAGTTCTCCATGACCTTTGTCATCACAATGCTCTATATAGTTTTTCATGACAATTCTAAATGACCACTTTAATCATTTTGCTTGCTGACCATTTTCATCACATTTCTCTATTGTCATTACAATTCCCCATGTCCCCATTCTTCACAATGCTCCATGATGCCTGTCATCACAATGCTCAATGGCTTTTGTTATCACAATGCTCCAGGACCAGTTTCATCACAATACTCCATCCCCCTTGTCATCACGGTGCACAATGAAACCTCTCATTACAATGCTCCATGACACTTCTCATCACAATGCTCCATGGCCCTTGTCTTCACAATGCTCCAGAATTCTTGTCATCACCATGTTCCATGACCATGTCATCACAGTTCTCATTGGCCCTTGTCATCACAATGCTCCATGGCCCTTGTCATCACAATGCTCCAGAATTCTTGTCATCACAATGTTCCATGACCGTGTCATCACAATGCTCCATGGCCCTTGTCATCACAATGCTCCATAATTCTTGTCATCACAATGCACCATGACCCTTGTCACCACAATGCTCCAGAATTCTTGTCATCACAATGTTCCATGACCATGTCATCACAATTCTCCATGGGCCTTGTCATCACAATGCTCCAGAATTCTTGTCATCACAATGTTCTATGACCGTGTCATCACAATGCTCCATGGCCCTTGTCATCACAATGCTCCAGAATTCTTGTAATCACAATGTTCCATGACCGTGTCATCACAACGCTCCATGGCACTTGTCATCACAATGCTCCAGAATACTTGTCATCACAATGTTCCATGACCGTGTCATCACAATGCTCCATGGCCCTTGTCATCACAATGCTCCAGAATTCTTGTTATCACAATGTTCCATGACCGTGTCATCACAATGCTCCATGGTCCTTGTCATCACAATGCTCCAGAATTCTTGTCATCACAATGTTCCATGACCATGTCATCACAATGCTCCATGGCCCTTGTCATCACAATGCTCCAGATTTCTTGTCATCACAATGTTCCATGACCGTGTCATCACAATGCTCCAGAATTCTTGTCATCACACTGTTCCATGACCGTGTCATCACAATGCTCAAGAATTCTTGTCATCACAGTGTTCCATGACCGTGTCATCACAATGCTCCATGGCCCTTGTAATCACAATGCTCCAGAATTCTTGTCATCACAAGGTTCCATGACCGTGTCATCACAATGCTCCATAATTCTTGTCATCAAAATGTTCCATGACCGTTTCATCACAATGTTCCATGACCGTGTCATCACAATGCTCCATAATTCTTGTCATCACAATGTTCCATGACCGTGTCATCACAATGCTCCATAATTCTTCTCATCACAATGTTCCATGACAGTGTCATCACAATGCTCCATAATTCTTGTCATCACAATATTCCATGACCGTGTCATCACAATGCTCCATGGCCCTTGTCATCACAATGCTCCAGAATTCTTGTCATCACAATGTTCCATGACCATGTCATCACAATTCTCCATGGCACTTGTAATCACAATGCTCCAGAATTCTTGTCATCACAAAGTTCCATGACCGTGTCATCACAATGCACCATGGCCCTTGTCATCACAATGCTCCAGAATTCTTGTCATCACAATGTTCCATGACCATATCAGCACAATGCTCCATGGTCCTTGTCATCACAATGCTCCAGAATTCTTTTCATCACAATGTTCCATGACCGTGTCATCACAATGCTCCATGGCCCTTGTCATCACAATGCTCCAGATTTTTGTCATCACAATGTTCCATGACCGTGTCATCACAATGCTCCAGAATTCTTGTCATCACAATGTTCCAGGACCGTGTCATCACAATGCTCCAGAATTCTTGTCATCACAGTGTTCCATGACTGTGTCATCACAATGCTCCATGGCCCTTGTAATCACAATGCTCCAGAATTCTTGTAATCACAAGGTTCCATGACCGTGTCATCACAATGCTCCATAATTCTTGTCATCCAAATGTTCCATGACCGTGTCATCACAATGTTCCCTGACCATGTCATCACAATGCTCCAGAATTCTTGTCATCACAATGCTCCAGAATTCTTGTCATCACAATGTTCCATGACCGTGTCATCACAATGCTCCAGAATTCTTGTCATCACAATGCTCCAGAATTCTTGTCATCACAATGTTCCATTACCGTGTCATCACAATGCTCCATGGCCCTGGTTATCACAATGCTCCAGATTGCTTGTCATCACAAAGTTCCATGACCGTGTCATGACAATGCACCATGGCCCTTGTCATCACGATGCTCCGGAATTCTTGTCATCACAATGTTCCATGACCGTGTCATCACAATGCCCCATGGCCCTTCTCATCACAATGCTCCAGAATTCTTGTCATCACAATGTTCCATGACGTGTCATCACAATGCTCCATAATTCTTGTCATCACAATGTTCCATGACCGTGTCATCACAATCCTCCAGAATTCTTGTCATCACAATGTTCCATGACCGTGTCATCACAATGCTCCATGGCCCTTGTCATCACAATGCTCCAGAATTCTTGTCATCACAATGTTCCATGACCGTGTCATCACAATGCTCCATAATTCTTGTCATCACAATGTTCCATGACCGTGTCATCACAATGCTACATGACCCTGGTCATCACAGTTCTCCATGACCTTTGTCATCACAATGCTCTATATAGTTTTTCATGACAATTCTAAATGACCACTTTAATCATTTTGCTTGCTGACCATTTTCATCACATTTCTCTATTGTCATTACAATTCCCCATGTCCCCATTCTTCACAATGCTCCATGATGCCTGTCATCACAATGCTCAATGGCTTTTGTTATCACAATGCTCCAGGACCAGTTTCATCACAATACTCCATCCCCCTTGTCATCACGGTGCACAATGAAACCTCTCATTACAATGCTCCATGACACTTGTCATCACAATGCTCCATGGCCCTTGTCTTCACAATGCTCCAGAATTCTTGTCATCACCATGTTCCATGACCATGTCATCACAATTCTCATTGGCCCTTGTCATCACAATGCTCCATGGCCCTTGTCATCACAATGCTCCAGAATTCTTGTCATCACAATGTTCCATGACCGTGTCATCACAATGCTCCATGGCCCTTGTCATCACAATGCTCCATAATTCTTGTCATCACAATGCACCATGACCCTTGTCACCACAATGCTCCAGAATTCTTGTCATCACAATGTTCCATGACCATGTCATCACAATTCTCCATGGGCCTTGTCATCACAATGCTCCAGAATTCTTGTCATCACAATGTTGTATGACCGTGTCATCACAATGCTCCATGGCCCTTGTCATCACAATGCTCCAGAATTCTTGTAATCACAATGTTCCATGACCGTGTCATCACAACGCTCCATGGCACTTGTCATCACAATGCTCCAGAATACTTGTCATTACAATGTTCCATGACCGTGTCATCACAATGCACCATGGCCCTTGTCATCACGATGCTCCAGAATTCTTGTCATCACAATGTTCCATGACCGTGTCATCACAATGCTCCATGGCCCTTGTCATCACAATGCTCCAGAATTCTTGTCATCACAATGTTCCATGACCGTGTCATCACAATGCTCCATGGTCCTTGTCATCACAATGCTCCAGAATTCTTGTCATCACAATGTTCCATGACCATGTCATCACAATGCTCCATGGCCCTTGTCATCACAATGCTCCAGATTTCTTGTCATCACAATGTTCCATGACCGTGTCATCACAATGCTCCAGAATTCTTGTCATCACACTGTTCCATGACCGTGTCATCACAATGCTCCAGAATTCTTGTCATCACAGTGTTCCATGACCGTGTCATCACAATGCTCCATGGCCCTTGTAATCACAATGCTCCAGAATTCTTGTCATCACAAGGTTGCATGACCGTGTCATCACAATGCTCCATAATTCTTGTCATCAAAATGTTCCATGACCGTTTCATCACAATGCTCCATGGCCCTTGTCATCACAATGCTCAAGAATTCTTGTCATCACAATATTCCCTGACCATGTCATCACAATGCTCCAGAATTCTTGTCATCACAATGCTCCAGAATTCTTGTCATCACAATATTCCATGACCGTGTCATCACAATGCTCCAGAATTCTTGTCATTACAATGCTCCAGAATTCTTGTCATCACAATGTTCCATGACCGTGTCATCACAATGCTCCATAATTCTTGTCATCACAATGTTCCATGACCGTGTCATCACAATGCTCCAGAATTCTTGTCATCACAATGTTCCATGACCATGTCATCACAATGCTCCATGGCCCTTGTCATCACAATGCTCCAGAATTCTTGTCATCACAATGTTCCATGACCGTGTCATCACAATGCTCCATAATTCTTGTCATCACAATGTTCCATGACCGTGTCATCACAATGCTACATGACCCTGCTCATCACAGTTCTCCATGACCTTTGTCATCACAATGCTCTATATAGTTTTTCATGACAATTCTAAATGACCACTTTAATCATTTTGCTTGCTGACCATTTTCATCACATTTCTCTATTGTCATTACAATTCCCCATGTCCCCATTCTTCACAATGCTCCATGATGCCTGTCATCACAATGCTCAATGGCTTTTGTTATCACAATGCTCCAGGACCAGTTTCATCACAATACTCCATCCCCCTTGTCATCACGGTGCACAATGAAACCTCTCATTACAATGCTCCATGACACTTGTCATCACAATGCTCCATGGCCCTTGTCTTCACAATGCTCCAGAATTCTTGTCATCACCATGTTCCATGACCATGTCATCACAATTCTCCATGGCCCTTGTCATCACAATGCTCCATGGCCCTTGTCATCACAATGCGCCAGAATTCTTGTCATCACAATGTTCCATGACCGTGTCATCACAATGCTCCATGGCCCTTGTCATCACAATGCTCCAGAATTCTTGTCATCACAATGTTCCATGACCGTGTCATCACAATGCTCCATAATTCTTGTCATCACAATGTTCCATGACCGTGTCATCACAATGCTCCAGAATTCTTGTCATCACAATGTTCCATGACCGTGTCATCACAATGCTCCATAATTCTTGTCATCACAATGTTCCATGACCGTGTCATCACAATGCTCCATAATTCTTGTCATCACAATATTCCATGACCGTGTCATCACAATGCTCCATGGCCCTTGTCATCACAATGCTCCAGAATTCTTGTCATCACAATGTTCCATGACCATGTCATCACAATTCTCCATGGCACTTGAAATCACAATGCTCCAGAATTCTTGTCATCACAATGTTCCATGACCGTGTCATCACAATGCTCCATGGCCCTTGTCATCACAATGCTCCAGAATTCTTGTCATCACAATGTTCCATGACCGTGTCATCACAATGCTCCATGGTCCTTGTCATCACAATGCTCCAGAATTCTTGTCATCACAATGTTCCATGACCGTGTCATCACAATGCTCCATGGCCCTTTTCATCACAATGCTCCAGATTTCTTGTCATCACAATGTTCCATGACCGTGTCATCACAATGCTCCAGAATTCTTGTCATCACAATGTTCCATGACCGTGTCATCACAATGCTCCAGAATTCTTGTCATCACAGTGTTCCATGACCGTGTCCTCACAATGCTCCATGGCCCTTGTAATCACAATGCTCCAGAATTCTTGTCATCACAAGGTTCCATGACCGTGTCATCACAATGCTCCATAATTCTTGTCATCAAAATGTTCCATGACCGTGTCATCACAATATTCCCTGACCATGTCATCACAATGCTCCAGAATTCTTGTCATCACAATGCTCCAGAATTCTTGTCATCACAATATTCCATGACCGTGTCATCACAATGCTCCAGAATTCTTGTCATCACAATGCTCCAGAATTCTTGTCATCACAATGTTCCATGACCGTGTCATCACAATGCTCCATGGCCCTGGTCATCACAATGCTCCAGATTGCTTGTCATCACAAAGTTCCATGACCGTGTCATGACAATGCACCATGGCCCTTGTCATCACGATGCTCCAGAATTCTTGTCATCAAAATGGTCCATGACCGTGTCATCACAATGCTCCATAATTCTTGTCATCACAATGTTCCATGACCGTGTCATCACAATGCTCCAGAATTCTTGTCATCACAATGTTCCATGACCATGTCATCACAATGCTCCATGGCCCTTGTCATCACAATGCTCCAGAATTCTTGTCATCACAATATTCCATGACCGTGTCATCATAATGCTCCATAATTCTTGTCATCACAATGTTCCATGACCGTGTCATCACAATGCTACATGACCCTGGTCATCACAGTTCTCCATGACCTTTGTCATCACAATGCTCTATATAGTTTTTCATGACAATTCTAAATGACCACTTTAATCATTTTGCTTGCTGACCATTTTCATCACATTTCTCTATTGTCATTACAATTCCCCATGTCCCCATTCTTCACAATGCTCCATGATGCCTGTCATCACAATGCTCAATGGCTTTTGTAATCACAATGCTCCAGGACCAGTTTCATCACAATACTCCATCCCCCTTGTCATCACGGTGCACAATGAAACCTCTCATTACAATGCTCCATGACACTTGTCATCACAATGCTCCATGGCCCTTGTCTTCACAATGCTCCAGAATTCTTGTCATCACCATGTTCCATGACCATGTCATCACAATTCTCCATGGCCCTTGTCATCACAATGCTCCATGGCCCTTGTCATCACAATGCTCCAGAATTCTTGTCATCACAATGTTCCATGACCGTGTCATCACAATGCTCCATGGCCCTTGTCATCACAATGCTCCATAATGCTTGTCATCACAATGTTCCATGACCGTGGCATCACAATGCTCCAGAATTCTTGTCATCACAATGTTCCATGACCATGTCATCACAATGCACCATGACCCTTGTCACCACAATGCTCCAGAATTCTTGTCATCACAATGTTCCATGACCGTGTCATCACAATGCTACATGGCCCTTTTCATCACAATGCTCCAGAATTCTTGTCATCACAATGTTCCATGACCGTGTCATCAGAATGCTCCAGAATTCTTGTCATCACAATGTTCCATGACCGTGTCATCACAATGCTCCATAATTCTTGTCATCACAATGTTCCATGACCGTGTCATCACAATGCTCCATGGCCCTTGTCATCACAATGCTCCAGAATTCTTGTCATCACAATGTTCCATGACCATGTCATCACAATTCTCCGTGGCCCTTGTCATCACAATGCTCCAGAATTCTTGTCATCACAATGTTCCATGACCGTGTCATCACAATGCTCCATGGCCCTTTTCATCACAATGCTCCAGAATTCTTGTCATCACAATGTTCCATGACCGTGTCATCACAATGCTCCAGAATTCTTGTCATCACAATGTTCCATGACCATGTCATCACAATGCTCCATGGCCATTGTCATCACAATGCTCCAGAATTCTTGTCATCACAATGTTCCATGACCGTGTCATCACAATGCTCCATAATTCTTGTCATCACAATGTTCCATGACCGTGTCATCACAATGCTACATGACCCTGGTCATCACAGTTCTCCATGACCTTTGTCATCACAATGCTCTATATAGTTTTTCATGAAAATTCTAAATGACCACTTTAATCATTTTGCTTGCTGACCATTTTCATCACATTTCTCTATTGTCATTACAATTCCCCATGTCCCCATTCTTCACAATGCTCCATGATGCCTGTCATCACAATGCTCAATGGCTTTTGTTATCACAATGCTCCAGGACCAGTTTCATCACAATACTCCATCCCCCTTGTCATCACGGTGCACAATGAAACCTCTCATTACAATGCTCCATGACACTTGTCATCACAATGCTCCATGGCCCTTGTCTTCACAATGCTCCAGAATTCTTGTCATCACCATGTTCCATGACCACGTCATCACAATTCTCCATGGCCCTTGTGATCACAATGCTCCATGGCCCTTGTCATCACAATGCGCCAGAATTCTTGTCATCACAATGTTCCATGACCGTGTCATCACAATGCTCCATGGCCCTTGTCATCACAATGCTCCAGAATTCTTTTCATCACAATGTTCCATGACCGTGTCATCACAATGCTCCATAATTCTTGTCATCACAATGTTCCATTACCGTGTCATCACAATGCTCCAGAATTCTTGTCATCACAATGTTCCATGACCGTGTCATCACAATGCTCCATAATTCTTGTCATCACAATGTTCCATGACCGTGTCATCACAATGCTCCAGAATTCTTGTCATCACAATGTTCCATGACCATGTCATCACAATGCACCATGACCCTTGTCACCACAATGCTCCAGAATTCTTGTCATCACAATGTTCCATGACCGTGTCATCACAATGCTACATGGCCCTTGTCATCACAATGCTCCAGAATTCTTGTCATCACAATGTTCCATGACCGTGTCATCACAATATTCCCTGACCATGTCATCACAATGCTCCAGAATTCTTGTCATCACAATGCTCCAGAATTCTTGTCATCACAATATTCCATGAACGTGTCATCACAATGCTCCAGAATTCTTGTCGTCACAATGCTCCAGAATTCTTGTCATCACAATGTTCCATGACCGTGTCATCACAATGCTCCATGGCCCTGGTCATCACAATGCTCCAGATTGCTTGTCATCACAAAGTTCCATGACCGTGTCATGACAATGCACCATGGCCCTTGTCATCACGATGCTCCAGAATTCTTGTCATCACAATGTTCCATGACCGTGTCATCACAATGCTCCATAATTCTTGTCATCACAATGTTCCATGACCGTGTCATCACAATGCTCCAGAATTCTTGTCATCACAATGTTCCATGACCATGTCATCACAATGCTCCATGGCCCTTGTCATCACAATGCTCCAGAATTCTTGTCATCACAATGTTCCATGACCGTGTCATCATAATGCTCCATAATTCTTGTCATCACAATGTTCCATGACCGTGTCATCACAATGCAACATGACCCTGGTCATCACATTTCTCCATGACCTTTGTCATCACAATGCTCTATATAGTTTTTCATGACAATTCTAAATGACCACTTTAATCATTTTGCTTGCTGACCATTTTCATCACATTTCTCTATTGTCATTACAATTCCCCATGTCCCCATTCTTCACAATGCTCCATGATGCCTGTCATCACAATGCTCAATGGCTTTTTTATCACAATGCTCCAGGACCAGTTTCATCACAATACTCCATCCCCCTTGTCATCACGGTGCACAATGAAACCTCTCATTACAATGCTCCATGACACTTGTCATCACAATGCTCCATGGCCCTTGTCTTCACAATGCTCCAGAATTCTTGTCATCACCATGTTCCATGACCATGTCATCACAATTCTCCATGGCCCTTGTCATCACAATGCTCCATGGCCCTTGTCATCACAATGCTCCAGAATTCTTGTCATCACAATGTTCCATGACCGTGTCATCACAATGCTCCATGGCCCTTGTCATCACAATGCTCCATAATTCTTGTCATCACAATGTTCCATGACCGTGGCATCACAATGCTCCAGAATTCTTGTCATCACAATGTTCCATGACCATGTCATCACAATGCACCATGACCCTTGTCACCACAATGCTCCAGAATTCTTGTCATCACAATGTTCCATGACCGTGTCATCACAATGCTACATGGCCCTTGTCATCACAATGCTCCAGAATTCTTGTCATCACAATGTTCCATGACCGTGTCATCAGAATGCTCCAGAATTCTTGTCATCACAATGTTCCATGACCGTGTCATCACAATGCTCCATAATTCTTGTCATCACAATGTTCCTTGACCGTGTCATCACAATGCTCCATGGCCCTTGTCATCACAATGCTCCAGAATTCTTGTCATCACAATGTTCCATGACCATGTCATCACAATTCTCCATGGCCCTTGTCATCACAATGCTCCAGAATTCTTGTCATCACAATGTTCCATGACCGTGTCATCACAATGCTCCATGGCCCTTTTCATCACAATGCTCCAGAATTCTTGTCATCACAATGTTCCATGACCGTGTCATCACAATGCTCCAGAATTCTTGTCATCACAATGTTCCATGACCATGTCATCACAATGCTCCATGGCCCTTGTCATCACAATGCTCCAGAATTCTTGTCATCACAATGTTCCATGACCGTGTCATCACAATGCTCCATAATTCTTGTCATCACAATGTTCCATGACCGTGTCATCACAATGCTACATGACCCTGGTCATCACAGTTCTCCATGACCTTTGTCATCACAATGCTCTATATAGTTTTTCATGACAATTCTAAATGACCACTTTAATCATTTTGCTTGCTGACCATTTTCATCACATTTCTCTATTGTCATTACAATTCCCCATGTCCCCATTCTTCAATATGCTCCATGATGCCTGTCATCACAATGCTCAATGGCTTTTGTTATCACAATGCTCCAGGACCAGTGTCATCACAATACTCCATCCCCCTTGTCATCACGGTGCACAATGAAACCTCTCATTACAATGCTCCATGACACTTGTCATCACAATGCTCCATGGCCCTTGTCTTCACAATGCTCCAGAATTCTTGTCATCACCATGTTCCATGACCACGTCATCACAATTCTCCATGGCCCTTGTCATCACAATGCTCCATGGAACTTGTCATCACAATGCTCCATGGCCCTTGTCTTCACAATGCTCCAGAATTCTTGTCATCACCATGTTCCATGACCACGTCATCACAATTCTCCATGGCCCTTGTCATCACAATGCTCCATGGCCCTTGTCATCACAATGCGCCAGAATTCTTGTCATCACAATGTTCCATGACCGTGTCATCACAATGCTCCATGGCCCTTGTCATCACAATGCTCCAGAATTCTTGTCATCACAATGTTCCATGACCGTGTCATCACAATGCTCCATAATTCTTGTCATCACAATGTTCCATGACCGTGTCATCACAATGCTCCAGAATTCTTGTCATCACAATGTTCCATGACCATGTCATCACAATGCACCATGACCCTTGTCACCACAATGCTCCAGAATTCTTGTCATCACAATGTTCCATGACCGTGTCATCACAATGCTACATGGCCCTTGTCATCAAAATGCTCCAGAATTCTTGTCATCACAATGTTCCATGACCGTGTCATCACAATGCTCCATGGCCCTGGTCATCACAATGCTCCAGATTGCTTGTCATCACAAAGTTCCATGACCGTGTCATGACAATGCACCTTGGCCCTTGTCATCATGATGCTCCAGAATTCTTGTCATCACAATGTTCCATGACCGTGTCATCACAATGCTCCATGGCCCTTGTCATCACAATGCTCCAGAATTTTTATCATCACAATGTTCCATGACTGTGTCATCACAATGCTCCATAATTCTTGTCATCACAATGTTCCATGACCGTGTCATCACAATGTTCCATGACCGTGTCATCACAATGCTCCAGAATTCTTGTCATCACAATGTTCCATGACCATGTCATCACAATGCTCCATGGCCCTTGTCATCACAATGCTCCAGAATTCTTGTCATCACAATGTTCCATGACCGTGTCATCACAATGCTCCATAATTCTTGTCATCACAATGTTCCATGACCGTGTCATCACAATGCTACATGACCCTGCTCATCACAGTTCTCCATGACCTTTGTCATCACAATGCTCTATATAGTTTTTCATGACAATTCTAAATGACCACTTTAATCATTTTGCTTGCTGACCATTTTCATCACATTTCTCTATTGTCATTACAATTCCCCATGTCCCCATTCTTCACAATGCTCCATGATGCCTGTCATCACAATGCTCAATGGCTTTTGTTATCACAATGCTCCAGGACCAGTTTCATCACAATACTCCATCCCCCTTGTCATCACGGTGCACAATGAAACCTCTCATTACAATGCTCCATGACACTTGTCATCACAATGCTCCATGGCCCTTGTCTTCACAATGCTCCAGAATTCTTGTCATCACCATGTTCCATGACCATGTCATCACAATTCTCCATGGCCCTTGTCATCACAATGCTCCATGGCCCTTGTCATCACAATGCGCCAGAATTCTTGTCATCACAATGTTCCATGACCGTGTCATCACAATGCTCCATGGCCCTTGTCATCACAATGCTCCAGAATTCTTGTCATCACAATGTTCCATGACCGTGTCATCACAATGCTCCATAATTCTTGTCATCACAATGTTCCATGACCGTGTCATCACAATGCTCCAGAATTCTTGTCATCACAATGTTCCATGACCGTGTCATCACAATGCTCCATAATTCTTGTCATCACAATGTTCCATGACCGTGTCATCACAATGCTCCATAATTCTTGTCATCACAATATTCCATGACCGTGTCATCACAATGCTCCATGGCCCTTGTCATCACAATGCTCCAGAATTCTTGTCATCACAATGTTCCATGACCATGTCATCACAATTCTCCATGGCACTTGAAATCACAATGCTCCAGAATTCTTGTCATCACAATGTTCCATGACCGTGTCATCACAATGCTCCATGGCCCTTGTCATCACAATGCTCCAGAATTCTTGTCATCACAATGTTCCATGACCGTGTCATCACAATGCTCCATGGTCCTTGTCATCACAATGCTCCAGAATTCTTGTCATCACAATGTTCCATGACCGTGTCATCACAATGCTCCAGAATTCTTGTCATCACAATGTTCCATGACCGTGTCATCACAATGCTCCAGAATTCTTGTCATCACAGTGTTCCATGACCGTGTCCTCACAATGCTCCATGGCCCTTGTCATCAAAATGCTCCAGAATTCTTGTCATCACAATGTTCCATGACCGTGTCATCACAATGCTCCATGGCCCTGGTCATCACAATGCTCCAGATTGCTTGTCATCACAAAGTTCCATGACCGTGTCATGACAATGCACCTTGGCCCTTGTCATCATGATGCTCCAGAATTCTTGTCATCACAATGTTCCATGACCGTGTCATCACAATGCTCCATGGCCCTTGTCATCACAATGCTCCAGAATTTTTATCATCACAATGTTCCATGACTGTGTCATCACAATGCTCCATAATTCTTGTCATCACAATGTTCCATGACCGTGTCATCACAATGTTCCATGACCGTGTCATCACAATGCTCCAGAATTCTTGTCATCACAATGTTCCATGACCATGTCATCACAATGCTCCATGGCCCTTGTCATCACAATGCTCCAGAATTCTTGTCATCACAATGTTCCATGACCGTGTCATCACAATGCTCCATAATTCTTGTCATCACAATGTTCCATGACCGTGTCATCACAATGCTACATGACCCTGCTCATCACAGTTCTCCATGACCTTTGTCATCACAATGCTCTATATAGTTTTTCATGACAATTCTAAATGACCACTTTAATCATTTTGCTTGCTGACCA
The DNA here is from genome assembly GCF_949987535.1 of Balaenoptera acutorostrata. Classification (NCBI taxonomy): domain Eukaryota; kingdom Metazoa; phylum Chordata; class Mammalia; order Artiodactyla; family Balaenopteridae; genus Balaenoptera; species Balaenoptera acutorostrata. The sequence goes on from NW_026645529.1 coordinate 191,074, forward strand.
TTTTCATCACATTTCTCTATTGTCATTACAATTCCCCATGTCCCCATTCTTCACAATGCTCCATGATGCCTGTCATCACAATGCTCAATGGCTTTTGTTATCACAATGCTCCAGGACCAGTTTCATCACAATACTCCATCCCCCTTGTCATCACGGTGCACAATGAAACCTCTCATTACAATGCTCCATGACACTTGTCATCACAAAGCTCCATGGCCCTTGTCTTCACAATGCTCCAGAATTCTTGTCATCACCATGTTCCATGACCATGTCATCACAATTCTCCATGGCCCTTGTCATCACAATGCTCCATGGCCCTTGTCATCACAATGCGCCAGAATTCTTGTCATCACAATGTTCCATGACCGTGTCATCACAATGCTCCATGGCCCTTGTCATCACAATGCTCCAGAATTCTTGTCATCACAATGTTCCATGACCGTGTCATCACAATGCTCCATAATTCTTGTCATCACAATGTTCCATGACCGTGTCATCACAATGCTCCAGAATTCTTGTCATCACAATGTTCCATGACCGTGTCATCACAATGCTCCATAATTCTTGTCATCACAATGTTCCATGACCGTGTCATCACAATGCTCCATAATTCTTGTCATCACAATATTCCATGACCGTGTCATCACAATGCTCCATGGCCCTTGTCATCACAATGCTCCAGAATTCTTGTCATCACAATGTTCCATGACCATGTCATCACAATTCTCCATGGCACTTGAAATCACAATGCTCCAGAATTCTTGTCATCACAATGTTCCATGACCGTGTCATCACAATGCTCCATGGCCCTTGTCATCACAATGCTCCAGAATTCTTGTCATCACAATGTTCCATGACCGTGTCATCACAATGCTCCATGGTCCTTGTCATCACAATGCTCCAGAATTCTTGTCATCACAATGTTCCATGACCGTGTCATCACAATGCTCCAGAATTCTTGTCATCACAATGTTCCATGACCGTGTCATCACAATGCTCCAGAATTCTTGTCATCACAGTGTTCCATGACCGTGTCCTCACAATGCTCCATGGCCCTTGTAATCACAATGCTCCAGAATTCTTGTCATCACAAGGTTCCATGACCGTGTCATCACAATGCTCCATAATTCTTGTCATCAAAATGTTCCATGACCGTGTCATCACAATATTCCCTGACCATGTCATCACAATGCTCCAGAATTCTTGTCATCACAATGCTCCAGAATTCTTGTCATCACAATATTCCATGACCGTGTCATCACAATGCTCCAGAATTCTTGTCATCACAATGCTCCAGAATTCTTGTCATCACAATGTTCCATGACCGTGTCATCACAATGCTCCATGGCCCTGGTCATCACAATGCTCCAGATTGCTTGTCATCACAAAGTTCCATGACCGTGTCATGACAATGCACCATGGCCCTTGTCATCACGATGCTCCAGAATTCTTGTCATCAAAATGGTCCATGACCGTGTCATCACAATGCTCCATAATTCTTGTCATCACAATGTTCCATGACCGTGTCATCACAATGCTCCAGAATTCTTGTCATCACAATGTTCCATGACCATGTCATCACAATGCTCCATGGCCCTTGTCATCACAATGCTCCAGAATTCTTGTCATCACAATATTCCATGACCGTGTCATCATAATGCTCCATAATTCTTGTCATCACAATGTTCCATGACCGTGTCATCACAATGCTACATGACCCTGGTCATCACAGTTCTCCATGACCTTTGTCATCACAATGCTCTATATAGTTTTTCATGACAATTCTAAATGACCACTTTAATCATTTTGCTTGCTGACCATTTTCATCACATTTCTCTATTGTCATTACAATTCCCCATGTCCCCATTCTTCACAATGCTCCATGATGCCTGTCATCACAATGCTCAATGGCTTTTGTAATCACAATGCTCCAGGACCAGTTTCATCACAATACTCCATCCCCCTTGTCATCACGGTGCACAATGAAACCTCTCATTACAATGCTCCATGACACTTGTCATCACAATGCTCCATGGCCCTTGTCTTCACAATGCTCCAGAATTCTTGTCATCACCATGTTCCATGACCATGTCATCACAATTCTCCATGGCCCTTGTCATCACAATGCTCCATGGCCCTTGTCATCACAATGCTCCAGAATTCTTGTCATCACAATGTTCCATGACCGTGTCATCACAATGCTCCATGGCCCTTGTCATCACAATGCTCCATAATGCTTGTCATCACAATGTTCCATGACCGTGGCATCACAATGCTCCAGAATTCTTGTCATCACAATGTTCCATGACCATGTCATCACAATGCACCATGACCCTTGTCACCCCAATGCTCCAGAATTCTTGTCATCACAATGTTCCGTGACCGTGTCATCACAATGCTACATGGCCCTTTTCATCACAATGCTCCAGAATTCTTGTCATCACAATGTTCCATGACCGTGTCATCAGAATGCTCCAGAATTCTTGTCATCACAATGTTCCATGACCGTGTCATCACAATGCTCCATAATTCTTGTCATCACAATGTTCCATGACCGTGTCATCACAATGCTCCATGGCCCTTGTCATCACAATGCTCCAGAATTCTTGTCATCACAATGTTCCATGACCATGTCATCACAATTCTCCGTGGCCCTTGTCATCACAATGCTCCAGAATTCTTGTCATCACAATGTTCCATGACCGTGTCATCACAATGCTCCAGAATTCTTGTCATCACAATGTTCCATGACCATGTCATCACAATGCTCCATGGCCATTGTCATCACAATGCTCCAGAATTATTGTCATCACAATGTTCCATGACCGTGTCATCACAATGCTCCATAATTCTTGTCATCACAATGTTCCATGACCGTGTCATCACAATGCTACATGACCCTGGTCATCACAGTTCTCCATGACCTTTGTCATCACAATGCTCTATATAGTTTTTCATGAAAATTCTAAATGACCACTTTAATCATTTTGCTTGCTGACCATTTTCATCACATTTCTCTATTGTCATTACAATTCCCCATGTCCCCATTCTTCACAATGCTCCATGATGCCTGTCATCACAATGCTCAATGGCTTTTGTTATCACAATGCTCCAGGACCAGTTTCATCACAATACTCCATCCCCCTTGTCATCACGGTGCACAATGAAACCTTTCATTACAATGCTCCATGACACTTGTCATCACAATGCTCCATGGCCCTTGTCTTCACAATGCTCCAGAATTCTTGTCATCACCATGTTCCATGACCACGTCATCACAATTCTCCATGGCCCTTGTGATCACAATGCTCCATGGCCCTTGTCATCACAATGCGCCAGAATTCTTGTCATCACAATGTTCCATGACCGTGTCATCACAATGCTCCATGGCCCTTGTCATCACAATGCTCCAGAATTCTTTTCATCACAATGTTCCATGACCGTGTCATCACAATGCTCCATAATTCTTGTCATCACAATGTTCCATTACCGTGTCATCACAATGCTCCAGAATTCTTGTCATCACAATGTTCCATGACCGTGTCATCACAATGCTCCAGAATTCTTGTCATCACAATGTTCCATGACCATGTCATCACAATGCACCATGACCCTTGTCACCACAATGCTCCAGAATTCTTGTCATCACAATGTTCCATGACCGTGTCATCACAATGCTACATGGCCCTTGTCATCACAATGCTCCAGAATTCTTGTCATCACAATGTTCCATGACCGTGTCATCACAATATTCCCTGACCATGTCATCACAATGCTCCAGAATTCTTGTCATCACAATGCTCCAGAATTCTTGTCATCACAATATTCCATGAACGTGTCATCACAATGCTCCAGAATTCTTGTCGTCACAATGCTCCAGAATTCTTGTCATCACAATGTTCCATGACCGTGTCATCACAATGCTCCATGGCCCTGGTCATCACAATGCTCCAGATTGCTTGTCATCACAAAGTTCCATGACCGTGTCATGACAATGCACCATGGCCCTTGTCATCACGATGCTCCAGAATTCTTGTCATCACAATGTTCCATGACCGTGTCATCACAATGCTCCATAATTCTTGTCATCACAATGTTCCATGACCGTGTCATCACAATGCTCCAGAATTCTTGTCATCACAATGTTCCATGACCATGTCATCACAATGCTCCATGGCCCTTGTCATCACAATGCTCCAGAATTCTTGTCATCACAATGTTCCATGACCGTGTCATCATATTGCTCCATAATTCTTGTCATCACAATGTTCCATGACCGTGTCATCACAATGCAACATGACCCTGGTCATCACATTTCTCCATGACCTTTGTCATCACAATGCTCTATATAGTTTTTCATGACAATTCTAAATGACCACTTTAATCATTTTGCTTGCTGACCATTTTCATCACATTTCTCTATTGTCATTACAATTCCCCATGTCCCCATTCTTCACAATGCTCCATGATGCCTGTCATCACAATGCTCAATGGCTTTTTTATCACAATGCTCCAGGACCAGTTTCATCACAATACTCCATCCCCCTTGTCATCACGGTGCACAATGAAACCTCTCATTACAATGCTCCATGACACTTGTCATCACAATGCTCCATGGCCCTTGTCTTCACAATGCTCCAGAATTCTTGTCATCACCATGTTCCATGACCATGTCATCACAATTCTCCATGGCCCTTGTCATCACAATGCTCCATGGCCCTTGTCATCACAATGCTCCAGAATTCTTGTCATCACAATGTTCCATGACCGTGTCATCACAATGCTCCATGGCCCTTGTCATCACAATGCTCCATAATTCTTGTCATCACAATGTTCCATGACCGTGGCATCACAATGCTCCAGAATTCTTGTCATCACAATGTTCCATGACCATGTCATCACAATGCACCATGACCCTTGTCACCACAATGCTCCAGAATTCTTGTCATCACAATGTTCCATGACCGTGTCATCACAATGCTACATGGACCTTGTCATCACAATGCTCCAGAATTCTTGTCATCACAATGTTCCATGACCGTGTCATCAGAATGCTCCAGAATTCTTGTCATCACAATGTTCCATGACCGTGTCATCACAATGCTCCATAATTCTTGTCATCACAATGTTCCTTGACCGTGTCATCACAATGCTCCATGGCCCTTGTCATCACAATTCTCCAGAATTCTTGTCATCACAATGTTCCATGACCATGTCATCACAATTCTCCATGGCCCTTGTCATCACAATGCTCCAGAATTCTTGTCATCACAATGTTCCATGACCGTGTCATCACAATGCTCCATGGCCCTTTTCATCACAATGCTCCAGAATTCTTGTCATCACAATGTTCCATGACCGTGTCATCACAATGCTCCAGAATTCTTGTCATCACAATGTTCCATGACCATGTCATCACAATGCTCCATGGCCCTTGTCATCACAATGCTCCAGAATTCTTGTCATCACAATGTTCCATGACCGTGTCATCACAATGCTCCATAATTCTTGTCATCACAATGTTCCATGACCGTGTCATCACAATGCTACATGACCCTGCTCATCACAGTTCTCCATGACCTTTGTCATCACAATGCTCTATATAGTTTTTCATGACAATTCTAAATGACCACTTTAATCATTTTGCTTGCTGACCATTTTCATCACATTTCTCTATTGTCATTACAATTCCCCATGTCCCCATTCTTCACAATGCTCCATGATGCCTGTCATCACAATGCTCAATGGCTTTTGTTATCACAATGCTCCAGGACCAGTGTCATCACAATACTCCATCCCCCTTGTCATCACGGTGCACAATGAAACCTCTCATTACAATGCTCCATGACACTTGTCATCACAATGCTCCATGGCCCTTGTCTTCACAATGCTCCAGAATTCTTGTCATCACCATGTTCAATGACCACGTCATCACAATTCTCCATGGCCCTTTTCATCACAATGCTCCATGGAACTTGTCATCACAATGCTCCATGGCCCTTGTCTTCACAATGCTCCAGAATTCTTGTCATCACCATGTTCCATGACCACGTCATCACAATTCTCCATGGCCCTTGTCATCACAATGCTCCATGGCCCTTGTCATCACAATGCGCCAGAATTCTTGTCATCACAATGTTCCATGACCGTGTCATCACAATGCTCCATGGCCCTTGTCATCACAATGCTCCAGAATTCTTGTCATCACAATGTTCCATGACCGTGTCATCACAATGCTCCATAATTCTTGTCATCACAATGTTCCATGACCGTGTCATCACAATGCTCCAGAATTCTTGTCATCACAATGTTCCATGACCGTGTCATCACAATGCTCCATAATTCTTGTCATCACAATGTTCCATGACCGTGTCATCACAATGCTCCAGAATTCTTGTCATCACAATGTTCCATGACCATGTCATCACAATGCACCATGACCCTTGTCACCACAATGCTCCAGAATTCTTGTCATCACAATGTTCCATGACCGTGTCATCACAATATTCCCTGACCATGTCATCACAATGCTCCAGAATTCTTGTCATCACAATGCTCGAGAATTCTTGTCATCACAATATTCCATGACCGTGTCATCACAATGCTCCAGAATTCTTGTCATCACAATGCTCCAGAATTCTTGTCATCACAATGCTCCAGAATTCTTGTCATCACAATATTCCATGACCGTGTCATCACAATGCTCCAGAATTCTTGTCATCACAATGCTCCAGAATTCTTGTCATCACAATGTTCCATGACCGTGTCATCACAATGCTCCATGGCCCTGGTCATCACAATGCTCCAGATTGCTTGTCATCACAAAGTTCCATGACCGTGTCATGACAATGCACCATGGCCCTTGTCATCACGATGCTCCAGAATTCTTGTCATCACAATGTTCCATGACCGTGTCATCACAATGCTCCATAATTCTTGTCATCACAATGTTCCATGACCGTGTCATCACAATGCTCCAGAATTCTTGTCATCACAATGTTCCATGACCATGTCATCACAATGCTCCATGGCCCTTGTCATCACAATGCTCCAGAATTCTTGTCATCACAATGTTCCATGACCGTGTCATCACAATGCTCCATAATTCTTGTCATCACAATGTTCCATGACCGTGTCATCACAATGCTCCATGGCCCTTGTCATCACAATGCTCCAGAATTCTTGTCATCACAATGTTCCATGACCATGTCATCACAATTCTCCATGGCCCTTGTCATCACAATGCTCCAGAATTCTTGTCATCACAATGTTCCATGACCGTGTCATCACAATGCTCCATGGCACTTTTCATCACAATGCTCCAGAATTCTTGTCATCACAATGTTCCATGACCGTGTCATCACAATGCTCCACAATTCTTGTCATCACAATGTTCCATGACCATGTCATCACAATGCTCCATGGCCCTTGTCATCACAATGCTCCAGAATTCTTGTCATCACAATGTTCCATGACCGTGTCATCACAATGCTCCATAATTCTTGTCATCACAATGTTCCATGACCGTGTCATCACAATGCTACATGACCCTGGTCATCACAGTTCTCCATGACCTTTGTCATCACAATGCTCTATATAGTTTTTCATGATAATTCTAAATGACCACTTTAATCATTTTGCTTGCTGACCATTTTCATCACATTTCTTTATTGTCATTACAATTCCCCATGTCCCCATTCTTCACAATGCTCCATGATGCCTGTCATCACAATGCTCAATGGCTTTTGTTATCACAATGCTCCAGGACCAGTTTCATCACAATACTCCATCCCCCTTGTCATCACGGTGCACAATGAAACCTCTCATTACAATGCTCCATGACACTTGTCATCACAATGCTCCATGGCCCTTGTCTTCACAATGCTCCAGAATTCTTGTCATCACCATGTTCCATGACCACATCATCACAATTCTCCATGGCCCTTGTCATCACAATGCTCCATGGCCCTTGTCATCACAATGCGCCAGAATTCTTGTCATCACAATGTTCCATGACCGTGTCATCACAATGCTCCATGGCCCTTGTCATCACAATGCTCCAGAATTCTTGTCATCACAATGTTCCATGACCGTGTCATCACAATGCTCCATAATTCTTGTCATCACAATGTTCCATGACCGTGTCATCACAATGCTCCAGAATTCTTGTCATCACAATGTTCCATGACCGTGTCATCACAATGCTCCATAATTCTTGTCATCACAATGTTCCATGACCGTGTCATCACAATGCTCCAGAATTCTTGTCATCACAATGTTCCATGACCATGTCATCACAATGCACCATGACCCTTGTCACCACAATGCTCCAGAATTCTTGTCATCACAATGTTCCATGACCGTGTCATCACAATGCTCCATGGCCCTTGTCATCACAATGCTCCAGAATTCTTGTCATCACAATGTTCCATGACCGTGTCATCACAATTCTCCGTGGCCCTTGTCATCACAATGCTCCAGAATTCTTGTCATCACAATGTTCCATGACCGTGTCATCACAATGCTCCAGAATTCTTGTCATCACAATGTTCCATGACCATGTCATCACAATGCTCCATGGCCATTGTCATCACAATGCTCCAGAATTCTTGTCATCACAATGTTCCATGACCGTGTCATCACAATATTCCCTGACCATGTCATCACAATGCTCCAGAATTCTTGTCATCACAATGCTCGAGAATTCTTGTCATCACAATATTCCATGACCGTGTCATCACAATGCTCCAGAATTCTTGTCATCACAATGCTCCAGAATTCTTGTCATCACAATGCTCCAGAATTCTTGTCATCACAATATTCCATGACCGTGTCATCACAATGCTCCAGAATTCTTGTCATCACAATGCTCCAGAATTCTTGTCATCACAATGTTCCATGACCGTGTCATCACAATGCTCCATGGCCCTGGTCATCACAATGCTCCAGATTGCTTGTCATCACAAAGTTCCATGACCGTGTCATGACAATGCACCATGGCCCTTGTCATCACGATGCTCCAGAATTCTTGTCATCACAATGTTCCATGACCGTGTCATCACAATGCTCCATAATTCTTGTCATCACAATGTTCCATGACCGTGTCATCACAATGCTCCATAATTCTTGTCATCACAATGTTCCATGACCGTGTCATCACAATGCTCCATAATTCTTGTCATCACAATATTCCATGACCGTGTCATCACAATGCTCCATGGCCCTTGTCATCACAATGCTCCAGAATTCTTGTCATCACAATGTTCCATGACCATGTCATCACAATGCTCCATGGCCCTTGTCATCACAATGCTCCAGAATTCTTGTCATCACAATGTTCCATGACCGTGTCATCACAATGCTCCATAATTCTTGTCATCACAATGTTCCATGACCGTGTCATCACAATGCTACATGACCCTGGTCATCACAGTTCTCCATGACCTTTGTCATCACAATGCTCTATATAGTTTTTCATGACAATTCTAAATGACCACTTTAATCATTTTGCTTGCTGACCATTTTCATCACATTTCTCTATTGTCATTACAATTCCCCATGTCCCCATTCTTCACAATGCTCCATGATGCCTGTCATCACAATGCTCAATGGCTTTTGTTATCACAATGCTCCAGGACCAGTGTCATCACAATACTCCATCCCCCTTGTCATCACGGTGCACAATGAAACCTCTCATTACAATGCTCCATGACACTTGTCATCACAATGCTCCATGGCCCTTGTCTTCACAATGCTCCAGAATTCTTGTCATCACCATGTTCAATGACCACGTCATCACAATTCTCCATGGCCCTTTTCATCACAATGCTCCATGGAACTTGTCATCACAATGCTCCATGGCCCTTGTCTTCACAATGCTCCAGAATTCTTGTCATCACCATGTTCCATGACCACGTCATCACAATTCTCCATGGCCCTTGTCATCACAATGCTCCATGGCCCTTGTCATCACAATGCGCCAGAATTCTTGTCATCACAATGTTCCATGACCGTGTCATCACAATGCTCCATGGCCCTTGTCATCACAATGCTCCAGAATTCTTGTCATCACAATGTTCCATGACCGTGTCATCACAATGCTCCATAATTCTTGTCATCACAATGTTCCATGACCGTGTCATCACAATGCTCCAGAATTCTTGTCATCACAATGTTCCATGACCGTGTCATCACAATGCTCCATAATTCTTGTCATCACAATGTTCCATGACCGTGTCATCACAATGCTCCAGAATTCTTGTCATCACAATGTTCCATGACCATGTCATCACAATGCACCATGACCCTTGTCACCACAATGCTCCAGAATTCTTGTCATCACAATGTTCCATGACCGTGTCATCACAATATTCCCTGACCATGTCATCACAATGCTCCAGAATTCTTGTCATCACAATGCTCGAGAATTCTTGTCATCACAATATTCCATGACCGTGTCATCACAATGCTCCAGAATTCTTGTCATCACAATGCTCCAGAATTCTTGTCATCACAATGCTCCAGAATTCTTGTCATCACAATATTCCATGACCGTGTCATCACAATGCTCCAGAATTCTTGTCATCACAATGCTCCAGAATTCTTGTCATCACAATGTTCCATGACCGTGTCATCACAATGCTCCATGGCCCTGGTCATCACAATGCTCCAGATTGCTTGTCATCACAAAGTTCCATGACCGTGTCATGACAATGCACCATGGCCCTTGTCATCACGATGCTCCAGAATTCTTGTCATCACAATGTTCCATGACCGTGTCATCACAATGCTCCATAATTCTTGTCATCACAATGTTCCATGACCGTGTCATCACAATGCTCCAGAATTCTTGTCATCACAATGTTCCATGACCATGTCATCACAATGCTCCATGGCCCTTGTCATCACAATGCTCCAGAATTCTTGTCATCACAATGTTCCATGACCGTGTCATCACAATGCTCCATAATTCTTGTCATCACAATGTTCCATGACCGTGTCATCACAATGCTCCATGGCCCTTGTCATCACAATGCTCCAGAATTCTTGTCATCACAATGTTCCATGACCATGTCATCACAATTCTCCATGGCCCTTGTCATCACAATGCTCCAGAATTCTTGTCATCACAATGTTCCATGACCGTGTCATCACAATGCTCCATGGCACTTTTCATCACAATGCTCCAGAATTCTTGTCATCACAATGTTCCATGACCGTGTCATCACAATGCTCCACAATTCTTGTCATCACAATGTTCCATGACCATGTCATCACAATGCTCCATGGCCCTTGTCATCACAATGCTCCAGAATTCTTGTCATCACAATGTTCCATGACCGTGTCATCACAATGCTCCATAATTCTTGTCATCACAATGTTCCATGACCGTGTCATCACAATGCTACATGACCCTGGTCATCACAGTTCTCCATGACCTTTGTCATCACAATGCTCTATATAGTTTTTCATGATAATTCTAAATGACCACTTTAATCATTTTGCTTGCTGACCATTTTCATCACATTTCTTTATTGTCATTACAATTCCCCATGTCCCCATTCTTCACAATGCTCCATGATGCCTGTCATCACAATGCTCAATGGCTTTTGTTATCACAATGCTCCAGGACCAGTTTCATCACAATACTCCATCCCCCTTGTCATCACGGTGCACAATGAAACCTCTCATTACAATGCTCCATGACACTTGTCATCACAATGCTCCATGGCCCTTGTCTTCACAATGCTCCAGAATTCTTGTCATCACCATGTTCCATGACCACATCATCACAATTCTCCATGGCCCTTGTCATCACAATGCTCCATGGCCCTTGTCATCACAATGCGCCAGAATTCTTGTCATCACAATGTTCCATGACCGTGTCATCACAATGCTCCATGGCCCTTGTCATCACAATGCTCCAGAATTCTTGTCATCACAATGTTCCATGACCGTGTCATCACAATGCTCCATAATTCTTGTCATCACAATGTTCCATGACCGTGTCATCACAATGCTCCATAATTCTTGTCATCACAATGTTCCATGACCGTGTCATCACAATGCTCCATAATTCTTGTCATCACAATGTTCCATGACCGTGTCATCACAATGCTCCAGAATTCTTGTCATCACAATGTTCCATGACCATGTCATCACAATGCACCATGACCCTTGTCACCACAATGCTCCAGAATTCTTGTCATCACAATGTTCCATGACCGTGTCATCACAATGCTCCATGGCCCTTGTCATCACAATGCTCCAGAATTCTTGTCATCACAATGTTCCATGACCGTGTCATCACAATTCTCCGTGGCCCTTGTCATCACAATGCTCCAGAATTCTTGTCATCACAATGTTCCATGACCGTGTCATCACAATGCTCCAGAATTCTTGTCATCACAATGTTCCATGACCATGTCATCACAATGCTCCATGGCCATTGTCATCACAATGCTCCAGAATTCTTGTCATCACAATGTTCCATGACCGTGTCATCACAATATTCCCTGACCATGTCATCACAATGCTCCAGAATTCTTGTCATCACAATGCTCGAGAATTCTTGTCATCACAATATTCCATGACCGTGTCATCACAATGCTCCAGAATTCTTGTCATCACAATGCTCCAGAATTCTTGTCATCACAATGCTCCAGAATTCTTGTCATCACAATATTCCATGACCGTGTCATCACAATGCTCCAGAATTCTTGTCATCACAATGCTCCAGAATTCTTGTCATCACAATGTTCCATGACCGTGTCATCACAATGCTCCATGGCCCTGGTCATCACAATGCTCCAGATTGCTTGTCATCACAAAGTTCCATGACCGTGTCATGACAATGCACCATGGCCCTTGTCATCACGATGCTCCAGAATTCTTGTCATCACAATGTTCCATGACCGTGTCATCACAATGCTCCATAATTCTTGTCATCACAATGTTCCATGACCGTGTCATCACAATGCTCCAGAATTCTTGTCATCACAATGTTCCATGACCATGTCATCACAATGCTCCATGGCCCTTGTCATCACAATGCTCCAGAATTCTTGTCATCACAATGTTCCATGACCGTGTCATCACAATGCTCCATAATTCTTGTCATCACAATGTTCCATGACCGTGTCATCACAATGCTCCATGGCCCTTGTCATCACAATGCTCCAGAATTCTTGTCATCACAATGTTCCATGACCATGTCATCACAATTCTCCATGGCCCTTGTCATCACAATGCTCCAGAATTCTTGTCATCACAATGTTCCATGACCGTGTCATCACAATGCTCCATGGCACTTTTCATCACAATGCTCCAGAATTCTTGTCATCACAATGTTCCATGACCGTGTCATCACAATGCTCCACAATTCTTGTCATCACAATGTTCCATGACCATGTCATCACAATGCTCCATGGCCCTTGTCATCACAATGCTCCAGAATTCTTGTCATCACAATGTTCCATGACCGTGTCATCACAATGCTCCATAATTCTTGTCATCACAATGTTCCATGACCGTGTCATCACAATGCTACATGACCCTGGTCATCACAGTTCTCCATGACCTTTGTCATCACAATGCTCTATATAGTTTTTCATGATAATTCTAAATGACCACTTTAATCATTTTGCTTGCTGACCATTTTCATCACATTTCTTTATTGTCATTACAATTCCCCATGTCCCCATTCTTCACAATGCTCCATGATGCCTGTCATCACAATGCTCAATGGCTTTTGTTATCACAATGCTCCAGGACCAGTTTCATCACAATACTCCATCCCCCTTGTCATCACGGTGCACAATGAAACCTCTCATTACAATGCTCCATGACACTTGTCATCACAATGCTCCATGGCCCTTGTCTTCACAATGCTCCAGAATTCTTGTCATCACCATGTTCCATGACCACATCATCACAATTCTCCATGGCCCTTGTCATCACAATGCTCCATGGCCCTTGTCATCACAATGCGCCAGAATTCTTGTCATCACAATGTTCCATGACCGTGTCATCACAATGCTCCATGGCCCTTGTCATCACAATGCTCCAGAATTCTTGTCATCACAATGTTCCATGACCGTGTCATCACAATGCTCCATAATTCTTGTCATCACAATGTTCCATGACCGTGTCATCACAATGCTCCAGAATTCTTGTCATCACAATGTTCCATGACCGTGTCATCACAATGCTCCATAATTCTTGTCATCACAATGTTCCATGACCGTGTCATCACAATGCTCCAGAATTCTTGTCATCACAATGTTCCATGACCATGTCATCACAATGCACCATGACCCTTGTCACCACAATGCTCCAGAATTCTTGTCATCACAATGTTCCATGACCGTGTCATCACAATGCTCCATGGCCCTTGTCATCACAATGCTCCAGAATTCTTGTCATCACAATGTTCCATGACCGTGTCATCACAATTCTCCGTGGCCCTTGTCATCACAATGCTCCAGAATTCTTGTCATCACAATGTTCCATGACCGTGTCATCACAATGCTCCAGAATTCTTGTCATCACAATGTTCCATGACCATGTCATCACAATGCTCCATGGCCATTGTCATCACAATGCTCCAGAATTCTTGTCATCACAATGTTCCATGACCGTGTCATCACAATGCTCCATGGCCCTTGTCATCACAATGCTCCAGAATTCTTGTCATCACAATGTTCCATGACCATGTCATCACAATTCTCCGTGGCCCTTGTCATCACAATGCTCCAGAATTCTTGTCATCACAATGTTCCATGACCGTGTCATCACAATGCTCCAGAATTCTTGTCATCACAATGTTCCATGACCATGTCATCACAATGCTCCATGGCCATTGTCATCACAATGCTCCAGAATTCTTGTCATCACAATGTTCCATGACCGTGTCATCACAATGCTCCATAATTCTTGTCATCACAATGTTCCATGACCGTGTCATCACAATGCTACATGACCCTGGTCATCACAGTTCTCCATGACCTTTGTCATCACAATGCTCTATATAGTTTTTCATGAAAATTCTAAATGACCACTTTAATCATTTTGCTTGCTGACCATTTTCATCACATTTCTCTATTGTCATTACAATTCCCCATGTCCCCATTCTTCACAATGCTCCATGATGCCTGTCATCACAATGCTCAATGGCTTTTGTTATCACAATGCTCCAGAACCAGTTTCATCACAATACTCCATCCCCCTTGTCATCACGGTGCACAATGAAACCTTTCATTACAATGCTCCATGACACTTGTCATCACAATGCTCCATGGCCCTTGTCTTCACAATGCTCCAGAATTCTTGTCATCACCATGTTCCATGACCACGTCATCACAATTCTCCATGGCCCTTGTGATCACAATGCTCCATGGCCCTTGTCATCACAATGCGCCAGAATTCTTGTCATCACAATGTTCCATGACCGTGTCATCACAATGCTCCATGGCCGTTGTCATCACAATGCTCCAGAATTCTTTTCATCACAATGTTCCATGACCGTGTCATCACAATGCTCCATAATTCTTGTCATCACAATGTTCCATTACCGTGTCATCACAATGCTCCAGAATTCTTGTCATCACAATGTTCCATGACCGTGTCATCACAATGCTCCATAATTCTTGTCATCACAATGTTCCATGACCGTGTCATCACAATGCTCCAGAATTCTTGTCATCACAATGTTCCATGACCATGTCATCACAATGCACCATGACCCTTGTCACCACAATGCTCCAGAATTCTTGTCATCACAATGTTCCATGACCGTGTCATCACAATGCTACATGGCCCTTGTCATCACAATGCTCCAGAATTCTTGTCATCACAATGTTCCATGACCGTGTCATCACAATATTCCCTGACCATGTCATCACAATGCTCCAGAATTCTTGTCATCACAATGCTTCAGAATTCTTGTCATCACAATATTCCATGAACGTGTCATCACAATGCTCCAGAATTCTTGTCGTCACAATGCTCCAGAATTCTTGTCATCACAATGTTCCATGACCGTGTCATCACAATGCTCCATGGCCCTGGTCATCACAATGCTCCAGATTGCTTGTCATCACAAAGTTCCATGACCGTGTCATGACAATGCACCATGGCCCTTGTCATCACGATGCTCCAGAATTCTTGTCATCACAATGTTCCATGACCGTGTCATCACAATGCTCCATAATTCTTGTCATCACAATGTTCCATGACCGTGTCATCACAATGCTCCAGAATTCTTGTCATCACAATGTTCCATGACCATGTCATCACAATGCTCCATGGCCCTTGTCATCACAATGCTCCAGAATTCTTGTCATCACAATGTTCCATGACCGTGTCATCATAATGCTCCATAATTCTTGTCATCACAATGTTCCATGACCGTGTCATCACAATGCAACATGACCCTGGTCATCACATTTCTCCATGACCTTTGTCATCACAATGCTCTATATAGTTTTTCATGACAATTCTAAATGACCACTTTAATCATTTTGCTTGCTGACCATTTTCATCACATTTCTCTATTGTCATTACAATTCCCCATGTCCCCATTCTTCACAATGCTCCATGATGCCTGTCATCACAATGCTCAATGGCTTTTTTATCACAATGCTCCAGGACCAGTTTCATCACAATACTCCATCCCCCTTGTCATCACGGTGCACAATGAAACCTCTCATTACAATGCTCCATGACACTTGTCATCACAATGCTCCATGGCCCTTGTCTTCACAATGCTCCAGAATTCTTGTCATCACCATGTTCCATGACCATGTCATCACAATTCTCCATGGCCCTTGTCATCACAATGCTCCATGGCCCTTGTCATCACAATGCTCCAGAATTCTTGTCATCACAATGTTCCATGACCGTGTCATCACAATGCTCCATGGCCCTTGTCATCACAATGCTCCATAATTCTTGTCATCACAATGTTCCATGACCGTGGCATCACAATGCTCCAGAATTCTTGTCATCACAATGTTCCATGACCATGTCATCACAATGCACCATGACCCTTGTCACCACAATGCTCCAGAATTCTTGTCATCACAATGTTCCATGACCGTGTCATCACAATGCTACATGGACCTTGTCATCACAATGCTCCAGAATTCTTGTCATCACAATGTTCCATGACCGTGTCATCAGAATGCTCCAGAATTCTTGTCATCACAATGTTCCATGACCGTGTCATCACAATGCTCCATAATTCTTGTCATCACAATGTTCCTTGACCGTGTCATCACAATGCTCCATGGCCCTTGTCATCACAATGCTCCAGAATTCTTGTCATCACAATGTTCCATGACCATGTCATCACAATTCTCCATGGCCCTTGTCATCACAATGCTCCAGAATTCTTGTCATCACAATGTTCCATGACCGTGTCATCACAATGCTCCATGGCCCTTTTCATCACAATGCTCCAGAATTCTTGTCATCACAATGTTCCATGACCGTGTCATCACAATGCTCCAGAATTCTTGTCATCACAATGTTCCATGACCATGTCATCACAATGCTCCATGGCCCTTGTCATCACAATGCTCCAGAATTCTTGTCATCACAATGTTCCATGACCGTGTCATCACAATGCTCCATAATTCTTGTCATCACAATGTTCCATGACCGTGTCATCACAATGCTACATGACCCTGGTCATCACAGTTCTCCATGACCTTTGTCATCACAATGCTCTATATAGTTTTTCATGACAATTCTAAATGACCACTTTAATCATTTTGCTTGCTGACCATTTTCATCACATTTCTCTATTGTCATTACAATTCCCCATGTCCCCATTCTTCACAATGCTCCATGATGCCTGTCATCACAATGCTCAATGGCTTTTGTTATCACAATGCTCCAGGACCAGTGTCATCACAATACTCCATCCCCCTTGTCATCACGGTGCACAATGAAACCTCTCATTACAATGCTCCATGACACTTGTCATCACAATGCTCCATGGCCCTTGTCTTCACAATGCTCCAGAATTCTTGTCATCACCATGTTCCATGACCACGTCATCACAATTCTCCATGGCCCTTGTCATCACAATGCTCCATGGAACTTGTCATCACAATGCTCCATGGCCCTTGTCTTCACAATGCTCCAGAATTCTTGTCATCACCATGTTCCATGACCACGTCATCACAATTCTCCATGGCCCTTGTCATCACAATGCTCCATGGCCCTTGTCATCACAATGCGCCAGAATTCTTGTCATCACAATGTTCCATGACCGTGTCATCACAATGCTCCATGGCCCTTGTCATCACAATGCTCCAGAATTCTTGTCATCACAATGTTCCATGACCGTGTCATCACAATGCTCCATAATTCTTGTCATCACAATGTTCCATGACCGTGTCATCACAATGCTCCAGAATTCTTGTCATCACAATGTTCCATGACCGTGTCATCACAATGCTCCATAATTCTTGTCATCACAATGTTCCATGACCGTGTCATCACAATGCTCCAGAATTCTTGTCATCACAATGTTCCATGACCATGTCATCACAATGCACCATGACCCTTGTCACCACAATGCTCCAGAATTCTTGTCATCACAATGTTCCATGACCGTGTCATCACAATGCTACATGGCCCTTGTCATCAAAATGCTCCAGAATTCTTGTCATCACAATGTTCCATGACCGTGTCATCACAATATTCCCTGACCATGTCATCACAATGCTCCAGAATTCTTGTCATCACAATGCTCGAGAATTCTTGTCATCACAATATTCCATGACCGTGTCATCACAATGCTCCAGAATTCTTGTCATCACAATGCTCCAGAATTCTTGTCATCACAATGCTCCAGAATTCTTGTCATCACAATATTCCATGACCGTGTCATCACAATGCTCCAGAATTCTTGTCATCACAATGCTCCAGAATTCTTGTCATCACAATGTTCCATGACCGTGTCATCACAATGCTCCATGGCCCTGGTCATCACAATGCTCCAGATTGCTTGTCATCACAAAGTTCCATGACCGTGTCATGACAATGCACCATGGCCCTTGTCATCACGATGCTCCAGAATTCTTGTCATCACAATGTTCCATGACCGTGTCATCACAATGCTCCATAATTCTTGTCATCACAATGTTCCATGACCGTGTCATCACAATGCTCCAGAATTCTTGTCATCACAATGTTCCATGACCATGTCATCACAATGCTCCATGGCCCTTGTCATCACAATGCTCCAGAATTCTTGTCATCACAATGTTCCATGACCGTGTCATCACAATGCTCCATAATTCTTGTCATCACAATGTTCCATGACCGTGTCATCACAATGCTCCATGGCCCTTGTCATCACAATGCTCCAGAATTCTTGTCATCACAATGTTCCATGACCATGTCATCACAATTCTCCATGGCCCTTGTCATCACAATGCTCCAGAATTCTTGTCATCACAATGTTCCATGACCGTGTCATCACAATGCTCCATGGCACTTTTCATCACAATGCTCCAGAATTCTTGTCATCACAATGTTCCATGACCGTGTCATCACAATGCTCCACAATTCTTGTCATCACAATGTTCCATGACCATGTCATCACAATGCTCCATGGCCCTTGTCATCACAATGCTCCAGAATTCTTGTCATCACAATGTTCCATGACCGTGTCATCACAATGCTCCATAATTCTTGTAATCACAATGTTCCATGACCGTGTCATCACAATGCTACATGACCCTGGTCATCACAGTTCTCCATGACCTTTGTCATCACAATGCTCTATATAGTTTTTCATGATAATTCTAAATGACCACTTTAATCATTTTGCTTGCTGACCATTTTCATCACATTTCTCTATTGTCATTACAATTCCCCATGTCCCCATTCTTCACAATGCTCCATGATGCCTGTCATCACAATGCTCAATGGCTTTTGTTATCACAATGCTCCAGGACCAGTTTCATCACAATACTCCATCCCCCTTGTCATCACGGTGCACAATGAAACCTCTCATTACAATGCTCCATGACACTTGTCATCACAATGCTCCATGGCCCTTGTCTTCACAATGCTCCAGAATTCTTGTCATCACCATGTTCCATGACCACATCATCACAATTCTCCATGGCCCTTGTCATCACAATGCTCCATGGCCCTTGTCATCACAATGCGCCAGAATTCTTGTCATCACAATGTTCCATGACCGTGTCATCACAATGCTCCATGGCCCTTGTCATCACAATGCTCCAGAATTCTTGTCATCACAATGTTCCATGACCGTGTCATCACAATGCTCCATAATTCTTGTCATCACAATGTTCCATGACCGTGTCATCACAATGCTCCAGAATTCTTGTCATCACAATGTTCCATGACCGTGTCATCACAATGCTCCATAATTCTTGTCATCACAATGTTCCATGACCGTGTCATCACAATGCTCCAGAATTCTTGTCATCACAATGTTCCATGACCATGTCATCACAATGCACCATGACCCTTGTCACCACAATGCTCCAGAATTCTTGTCATCACAATGTTCCATGACCGTGTCATCACAATGCTACATGGCCCTTGTCATCACAATGCTCCAGAATTCTTGTCATCACAATGTTCCATGACCGTGTCATCACAATATTCCCTGACCATGTCATCACAATGCTCCAGAATTCTTGTCATCACAATGCTCCAGAATTCTTGTCATCACAATATTCCATGACCGTGTCATCACAATGCTCCAGAATTCTTGTCATCACAATGCTCCAGAATTCTTGTCATCACAATGTTCCATGACCGTGTCATCACAATGCTCCATGGCCCTGGTCATCACAATGCTCCAGATTGCTTGTCATCACAAAGTTCCATGACCGTGTCATGACAATGCACCATGGCCCTTGTCATCACGATGCTCCAGAATTCTTGTCATCACAATGTTCCATGACCGTGTCATCACAATGCTCCATAATTCTTGTCATCACAATGTTCCATGACCGTGTCATCACAATGCTCCAGAATTCTTGTCATCACAATGTTCCATGACCATGTCATCACAATGCTCCATGGCCCTTGTCATCACAATGCTCCAGAATTCTTGTCATCACAATGTTCCATGACCGTGTCATCATAATGCTCCATAATTCTTGTCATCACAATGTTCCATGACCGTGTCATCACAATGCTACATGACCCTGGTCATCACATTTCTCCATGACCTTTGTCATCACAATGCTCTATATAGTTTTTCATGACAATTCTAAATGACCACTTTAATCATTTTGCTTGCTGACCATTTTCATCACATTTCTCTATTGTCATTACAATTCCCCATGTCCCCATTCTTCACAATGCTCCATGATGCCTGTCATCACAATGCTCAATGGCTTTTGTTATCACAATGCTCCAGGACCAGTTTCATCACAATACTCCATCCCCCTTGTCATCACGGTGCACAATGAAACCTCTCATTACAATGCTCCATGACACTTGTCATCACAATGCTCCATGGCCCTTGTCTTCACAATGCTCCAGAATTCTTGTCATCACAATGTTCCATGACCGTGTCATCACAATGCTCCATGGCCCTGGTCATCACAATGCTCCAGATTGCTTGTCATCACAAAGTTCCATGACCGTGTCATGACAATGCACCATGGCCCTTGTCATCACGATGCTCCAGAATTCTTGTCATCACAATGTTCCATGACCGTGTCATCACAATGCTCCATAATTCTTGTCATCACAATGTTCCATGACCGTGTCATCACAATGCTCCAGAATTCTTGTCATCACAATGTTCCATGACCATGTCATCACAATGCTCCATGGCCCTTGTCATCACAATGCTCCAGAATTCTTGTCATCACAATGTTCCATGACCGTGTCATCATAATGCTCCATAATTCTTGTCATCACAATGTTCCATGACCGTGTCATCACAATGCAACATGACCCTGGTCATCACATTTCTCCATGACCTTTGTCATCACAATGCTCTATATAGTTTTTCATGACAATTCTAAATGACCACTTTAATCATTTTGCTTGCTGACCATTTTCATCACATTTCTCTATTGTCATTACAATTCCCCATGTCCCCATTCTTCACAATGCTCCATGATGCCTGTCATCACAATGCTCAATGGCTTTTTTATCACAATGCTCCAGGACCAGTTTCATCACAATACTCCATCCCCCTTGTCATCACGGTGCACAATGAAACCTCTCATTACAATGCTCCATGACACTTGTCATCACAATGCTCCATGGCCCTTGTCTTCACAATGCTCCAGAATTCTTGTCATCACCATGTTCCATGACCATGTCATCACAATTCTCCATGGCCCTTGTCATCACAATGCTCCATGGCCCTTGTCATCACAATGCTCCAGAATTCTTGTCATCACAATGTTCCATGACCGTGTCATCACAATGCTCCATGGCCCTTGTCATCACAATGCTCCATAATTCTTGTCATCACAATGTTCCATGACCGTGGCATCACAATGCTCCAGAATTCTTGTCATCACAATGTTCCATGACCATGTCATCACAATGCACCATGACCCTTGTCACCACAATGCTCCAGAATTCTTGTCATCACAATGTTCCATGACCGTGTCATCACAATGCTACATGGCCCTTGTCATCACAATGCTCCAGAATTCTTGTCATCACAATGTTCCATGACCGTGTCATCAGAATGCTCCAGAATTCTTGTCATCACAATGTTCCATGACCGTGTCATCACAATGCTCCATAATTCTTGTCATCACAATGTTCCTTGACCGTATCATCACAATGCTCCATGGCCCTTGTCATCACAATGCTCCAGAATTCTTGTCATCACAATGTTCCATGACCATGTCATCACAATTCTCCATGGCCCTTGTCATCACAATGCTCCAGAATTCTTGTCATCACAATGTTCCATGACCGTGTCATCACAATGCTCCATGGCCCTTTTCATCACAATGCTCCAGAATTCTTGTCATCACAATGTTCCATGACCGTGTCATCACAATGCTCCAGATTTCTTGTCATCACAATGTTCCATGACCATGTCATCACAATGCTCCATGGCCCTTGTCATCACAATGCTCCAGAATTCTTGTCATCACAATGTTCCATGACCGTGTCATCACAATGCTCCATAATTCTTGTCATCACAATGTTCCATGACCGTGTCATCACAATGCTACATGACCCTGGTCATCACAGTTCTCCATGACGTTTGTCATCACAATGCTCTATATAGTTTTTCATGACAATTCTAAATGACCACTTTAATCATTTTGCTTGCTGACCATTTTCATCACATTTCTCTATTGTCATTACAATTCCCCATGTCCCCATTCTTCACAATGCTCCATGATGCCTGTCATCACAATGCTCAATGGCTTTTGTTATCACAATGCTCCAGGACCAGTGTCATCACAATACTCCATCCCCCTTGTCATCACGGTGCACAATGAAACCTCTCATTACAATGCTCCATGACACTTGTCATCACAATGCTCCATGGCCCTTGTCTTCACAATGCTCCAGAATTCTTGTCATCACCATGTTCCATGACCACGTCATCACAATTCTCCATGGCCCTTGTCATCACAATGCTCCATGGAACTTGTCATCACAATGCTCCATGGCCCTTGTCTTCACAATGCTCCAGAATTCTTGTCATCACCATGTTCCATGACCACGTCATCACAATTCTCCATGGCCCTTGTCATCACAATGCTCCATGGCCCTTGTCATCACAATGCGCCAGAATTCTTGTCATCACAATGTTCCATGACCGTGTCATCACAATGCTCCATGGCCCTTTTCATCACAATGCTCCAGAATTCTTGTCATCACAATGTTCCATGACCGTGTCATCACAATGCTCCATAATTCTTGTCATCACAATGTTCCATGACCGTGTCATCACAATGCTCCAGAATTCTTGTCATCACAATGTTCCATGACCGTGTCATCACAATGCTCCATAATTCTTGTCATCACAATGTTCCATGACCGTGTCATCACAATGCTCCAGAATTCTTGTCATCACAATGTTCCATGACCATGTCATCACAATGCACCATGACCCTTGTCACCACAATGCTCCAGAATTCTTGTCATCACAATGTTCCATGACCGTGTCATCACAATGCTACATGGCCCTTGTCATCAAAATGCTCCAGAATTCTTGTCATCACAATGTTCCATGACCGTGTCATCACAATATTCCCTGACCATGTCATCACAATGCTCCAGAATTCTTGTCATCACAATGCTCGAGAATTCTTGTCATCACAATATTCCATGACCGTGTCATCACAATGCTCCAGAATTCTTGTCATCACAATGCTCCAGAATTCTTGTCATCACAATGCTCCAGAATTCTTGTCATCACAATATTCCATGACCGTGTCATCACAATGCTCCAGAATTCTTGTCATCACAATGCTCCAGAATTCTTGTCATCACAATGTTCCATGACCGTGTCATCACAATGCTCCATGGCCCTGGTCATCACAATGCTCCAGATTGCTTGTCATCACAAAGTTCCATGACCGTGTCATGACAATGCACCATGGCCCTTGTCATCACGATGCTCCAGAATTCTTGTCATCACAATGTTCCATGACCGTGTCATCACAATGCTCCATAACTCTTGTCATCACAATGTTCCATGACCGTGTCATCACAATGCTCCAGAATTCTTGTCATCACAATGTTCCATGACCATGTCATCACAATGCTCCATGGCCCTTGTCATCACAATGCTCCAGAATTCTTGTCATCACAATGTTCCATGACCGTGTCATCACAATGCTCCATAATTCTTGTCATCACAATGTTCCATGACCGTGTCATCACAATGCTCCATGGCCCTTGTCATCACAATGCTCCAGAAGTCTTGTCATCACAATGTTCCATGACCATGTCATCACAATTCTCCATGGCCCTTGTCATCACAATGCTCCAGAATTCTTGTCATCACATTGTTCCATGACCGTGTCATCACAATGCTCCATGGCACTTTTCATCACAATGCTCCAGAATTCTTGTCATCACAATGTTCCATGACCGTGTCATCACAATGCTCCACAATTCTTGTCATCACAATGTTCCATGACCATGTCATCACAATGCTCCATGGCCCTTGTCATCACAATGCTCCAGAATTCTTGTCATCACAATGTTCCATGACCGTGTCATCACAATGCTCCATAATTCTTGTCATCACAATGTTCCATGACCGTGTCATCACAATGCTACATGACCCTGGTCATCACAGTTATCCATGACCTTTGTCATCACAATGCTCTATATAGTTTTTCATGACAATTCTAAATGACCACTTTAATCATTTTGCTTGCTGACCATTTTCATCACATTTCTCTATTGTCATTACAATTCCCCATGTCCCCATTCTTCACAATGCTCCATGATGCCTGTCATCACAATGCTCAATGGCTTTTGTTATCACAATGCTCCAGGACCAGTTTCATCACAATACTCCATCCCCCTTGTCATCACGGTGCACAATGAAACCTCTCATTACAATGCTCCATGACACTTGTCATCACAATGCTCCATGGCCCTTGTCTTCACAATGCTCCAGAATTCTTGTCATCACCATGTTCCATGACCACATCATCACAATTCTCCATGGCCCTTGTCATCACAATGCTCCATGGCCCTTGTCATCACAATGCGCCAGAATTCTTGTCATCACAATGTTCCATGACCGTGTCATCACAATGCTCCATGGCCCTTGTCATCACAATGCTCCAGAATTCTTGTCATCACAATGTTCCATGACCATGTCATCACAATGCTCCATGGCCCTTGTCATCACAATGCTCCAGATTTCTTGTCATCACAATGTTCCATGACCGTGTCATCACAATGCTCCAGAATTCTTGTCATCACAATGTTCCATGACCGTGTCATCACAATGCTCCATAATTCTTGTCATCACAATGTTCCATGACCGTGTCATCACAATGCTCCAGAATTCTTGTCATCACAATGTTCCATGACCATGTCATCACAATGCACCATGACCCTTGTCACCACAATGCTCCAGAATTCTTGTCATCACAATGTTCCATGACCGTGTCATCACAATGCTACATGGCCCTTGTCATCACAATGCTCCAGAATTCTTGTCATCACAATGTTCCATGACCGTGTCATCACAATATTCCCTGACCATGTCATCACAATGCTCCAGAATTCTTGTCATCACAATGCTCCAGAATTCTTGTCATCACAATATTCCATGACCGTGTCATCACAATGCTCCAGAATTCTTGTCATCACAATGCTCCAGAATTCTTGTCATCACAATGTTCCATGACCGTGTCATGACAATGCACCATGGCCCTTGTCATCACGATGCTCCAGAATTCTTGTCATCACAATGTTCCATGACCGTGTCATCACAATGCTCCAGAATTCTTGTCATCACAATGTTCCATGACCATGTCATCACAATGCTCCAGAATTCTTGTCATCACAATGTTCCATGACCGTGTCATCATAATGCTCCATAATTCTTGTCATCACAATGTTCCATGACCGTGTCATCACAATGCTACATGACCCTGGTCATCACATTTCTCCATGACCTTTGTCATCACAATGCTCTATATAGTTTTTCATGACAATTCTAAATGACCACTTTAATCATTTTGCTTGCTGACCATTTTCATCACATTTCTCTATTGTCATTACAATTCCCCATGTCCCCATTCTTCACAATGCTCCATGATGCCTGTCATCACAATGCTCAATGGCTTTTGTTATCACAATGCTCCAGGACCAGTTTCATCACAATACTCCATCCCCCTTGTCATCACGGTGCACAATGAAACCTCTCATTACAATGCTCCATGACACTTGTCATCACAATGCTCCATGGCCCTTGTCTTCACAATGCTCCAGAATTCTTGTCATCACCATGTTCCATGACCATGTCATCACAATTCTCCATGGCCCTTGTCATCACAATGCTCCATGGCCCTTGTCATCACAATGCTCCAGAATTCTTGTCATCACAATGTTCCATGACCGTGTCATCACAATGCTCCATGGCCCTTGTCATCACAATGCTCCTTAATTCTTGTCATCACAATGTTCCATGACCGTGGCATCACAATGCTCCAGAATTCTTGTCATCACAATGTTCCATGACCATGTCATCACAATGCACCATGACCCTTGTCACCACAATGCTCCAGAATTCTTGTCATCACAATGTTCCATGACCGTGTCATCACAATGCTACATGGCCCTTGTCATCACAATGCTCCAGAATTCTTGTCATCACAATGTTCCATGACCGTGTCATCAGAATGCTCCAGAATTCTTGTCATCACAATGTTCCATGACCGTGTCATCACAATGCTCCATAATTCTTGTCATCACAATGTTCCATGACCGTGTCATCACAATGCTCCATGGCCCTTGTCATCACAATGCTCCAGAATTCTTGTCATCACAATGTTCCATGACCATGTCATCACAATTCTCCATGGCCCTTGTCATCACAATGCTCCAGAATTCTTTTCATCACAATGTTCCATGACCGTGTCATCACAATGCTCCATGGCCCTTTTCATCACAATGCTCCAGAATTCTTCTCATCACAATGTTCCATGACCGTGTCATCACAATGCTCCAGAATTCTTGTCATCACAATGTTCCATGACCATGTCATCACAATGCTCCATGGCCCTTGTCATCACAATGCTCCAGAATTCTTGTCATCACAATGTTCCATGACCGTGTCATCACAATGCTCCATAATTCTTGTCATCACAATGTTCCATGACCGTGTCATCACAATGCTACATGACCCTGGTCATCACAGTTCTCCATGACCTTTGTCATCACAATGCTCTATATAGTTTTTCATGACAATTCTAAATGACCACTTTAATCATTTTGCTTGCTGACCATTTTCATCACATTTCTCTATTGACATTACAATTCCCCATGTCCCCATTCTTCACAATGCTCCATGATGCCTGTCATCACAATGCTCAATGGCTTTTGTTATCACAATGCTCCAGGACCAGTTTCATCACAATACTCCATCCCCCTTGTCATCACGGTGCACAATGAAACCTCTCATTACAATGCTCCATGACACTTGTCATCACAATGCTCCATGGCCCTTGTCTTCACAATGCTCCAGAATTCTTGTCATCACCATGTTCCATGACCACGTCATCACAATTCTCCATGGCCCTTGTCATCACAATGCTCCCTGGCCCTTGTCATCACAATGCGCCAGAATTCTTGTCATCACAATGTTCCATGACCGTGTCATCACAATGCTCCATAATTCTTGTCATCACAATGTTCCATGACCGTGTCATCACAATGCTCCAGAATTCTTGTCATCACAATGTTCCATGACCGTGTCATCACAATGCTCCATAATTCTTGTCATCACAATGTTCCATGACCGTGTCATCACAATGCTCCAGAATTCTTGTCATCACAATGTTCCATGACCATGTCATCACAATGCACCATGACCCTTGTCACCACAATGCTCCAGAATTCTTGTCATCACAATGTTCCATGACCGTGTCATCACAATGCTACATGGCCCTTGTCATCACAATGCTCCAGAATTCTTGTCATCACAATGTTCCATGACCGTGTCATCAGAATGCTCCAGAATTCTTGTCATCACAATGTTCCATGACCGTGTCATCACAATGCTCCATAATTCTTGTCATCACAATGTTCCATGACCGTGTCATCACAATGATCCATGGCCCTTGTCATCACAATGCTCCAGAATTCTTGTCATCACAATGTTCCATGACCATGTCATCACAATTCTCCATGGCCCTTGTCATCACAATGCTCCAGAATTCTTGTCATCACAATGTTCCATGACCGTGTCATCACAATGCTCCATGGCCCTTGTCATCACAATGCTCCAGAATTCTTGTCATCACAATGTTCCATGACCGTGTCATCACAATGCTCCATAATTCTTGTCATCACAATGTTCCATGACCGTGTCATCACAATGCTCCAGAATTCTTGTCATCACAATGTTCCATGACCGTGTCATCACAATGCTCCATAATTCTTGTCATCACAATGTTCCATGACCGTGTCATCACAATGCTCCAGAATTCTTGTCATCACAATGTTCCATGACCATGTCATCACAATGCACCATGACCCTTGTCACCACAATGCTCCAGAATTCTTGTCATCACAATGTTCCATGACCGTGTCATCACAATGCTACATGGCCCTTGTCATCACAATGCTCCAGAATTCTTGTCATCACAATGTTCCATGACCGTGTCATCACAATATTCCCTGACCATGTCATCACAATGCTCCAGAATTCTTGTCATCACAATGCTCCAGAATTCTTGTCATCACAATATTCCATGACCGTGTCATCACAATGCTCCAGAATTCTTGTCATCACAATGCTCCAGAATTCTTGTCATCACAATGTTCCATGACCGTGTCATCACAATGCTCCATGGCCCTGGTCATCACAATGCTCCAGATTGCTTGTCATCACAAAGTTCCATGACCGTGTCATGACAATGCACCATGGCCCTTGTCATCACGATGCTCCAGAATTCTTGTCATCACAATGTTCCATGACCGTGTCATCACAATGCTCCATAATTCTTGTCATCACAATGTTCCATGACCGTGTCATCACAATGCTCCAGAATTCTTGTCATCACAATGTTCCATGACCATGTCATCACAATGCTCCATGGCCCTTGTCATCACAATGCTCCAGAATTCTTGTCATCACAATGTTCCATGACCGTGTCATCATAATGCTCCATAATTCTTGTCATCACAATGTTCCATGACCGTGTCATCACAATGCTACATGACCCTGGTCATCACATTTCTCCATGACCTTTGTCATCACAATGCTCTATATAGTTTTTCATGACAATTCTAAATGACCACTTTAATCATTTTGCTTGCTGACCATTTTCATCACATTTCTCTATTGTCATTACAATTCCCCATGTCCCCATTCTTCACAATGCTCCATGATGCCTGTCATCACAATGCTCAATGGCTTTTGTTATCACAATGCTCCAGGACCAGTTTCATCACAATACTCCATCCCCCTTGTCATCACGGTGCACAATGAAACCTCTCATTACAATGCTCCATGACACTTGTCATCACAATGCTCCATGGCCCTTGTCTTCACAATGCTCCAGAATTCTTGTCATCACCATGTTCCATGACCATGTCATCACAATTCTCCATGGCCCTTGTCATCACAATGCTCCATGGCCCTTGTCATCACAATGCTCCAGAATTCTTGTCATCACAATGTTCCATGACCGTGTCATCACAATGCTCCATGGCCCTTGTCATCACAATGCTCCTTAATTCTTGTCATCACAATGTTCCATGACCGTGGCATCACAATGCTCCAGAATTCTTGTCATCACAATGTTCCATGACCATGTCATCACAATGCACCATGACCCTTGTCACCACAATGCTCCAGAATTCTTGTCATCACAATGTTCCATGACCGTGTCATCACAATGCTACATGGCCCTTGTCATCACAATGCTCCAGAATTCTTGTCATCACAATGTTCCATGACCGTGTCATCAGAATGCTCCAGAATTCTTGTCATCACAATGTTCCATGACCGTGTCATCACAATGCTCCATAATTCTTGTCATCACAATGTTCCATGACCGTGTCATCACAATGCTCCATGGCCCTTGTCATCACAATGCTCCAGAATTCTTGTCATCACAATGTTCCATGACCATGTCATCACAATTCTCCATGGCCCTTGTCATCACAATGCTCCAGAATTCTTGTCATCACAATGTTCCATGACCGTGTCATCACAATGCTCCATGGCCCTTTTCATCACAATGCTCCAGAATTCTTCTCATCACAATGTTCCATGACCGTGTCATCACAATGCTCCAGAATTCTTGTCATCACAATGTTCCATGACCGTGTCATCACAATGCTCCATGGCCCTTGTCATCACAATGCTCCAGAATTCTTGTCATCACAATGTTCCATGACCGTGTCATCACAATGCTCCATAATTCTTGTCATCACAATGTTCCATGACCGTGTCATCACAATGCTACATGACCCTGGTCATCACAGTTCTCCATGACCTTTGTCATCACAATGCTCTATATAGTTTTTCATGACAATTCTAAATGACCACTTTAATCATTTTGCTTGCTGACCATTTTCATCACATTTCTCTATTGACATTACAATTCCCCATGTCCCCATTCTTCACAATGCTCCATGATGCCTGTCATCACAATGCTCAATGGCTTTTGTTATCACAATGCTCCAGGACCAGTTTCATCACAATACTCCATCCCCCTTGTCATCACGGTGCACAATGAAACCTCTCATTACAATGCTCCATGACACTTGTCATCACAATGCTCAATGGCTTTTGTTATCACAATGCTCCAGGACCAGTTTCATCACAATACTCCATCCCCCTTGTCATCACGGTGCACAATGAAACCTCTCATTACAATGCTCCATGACACTTGTCATCACAATGCTCCATGGCCCTTGTCTTCACAATGCTCCAGAATTCTTGTCATCACCATGTTCCATGACCACGTCATCACAATTCTCCATGGCCCTTGTCATCACAATGCTCCATGGCCCTTGTCATCACAATGCGCCAGAATTCTTGTCATCACAATGTTCCATGACCGTGTCATCACAATGCTCCATAATTCTTGTCATCACAATGTTCCATGACCGTGTCATCACAATGCTCCAGAATTCTTGTCATCACAATGTTCCATGACCGTGTCATCACAATGCTCCATAATTCTTGTCATCACAATGTTCCATGACCGTGTCATCACAATGCTCCAGAATTCTTGTCATCACAATGTTCCATGACCATGTCATCACAATGCACCATGACCCTTGTCACCACAATGCTCCAGAATTCTTGTCATCACAATGTTCCATGACCGTGTCATCACAATGCTACATGGCCCTTGTCATCACAATGCTCCAGAATTCTTGTCATCACAATGTTCCATGACCGTGTCATCAGAATGCTCCAGAATTCTTGTCATCACAATGTTCCATGACCGTGTCATCACAATGCTCCATAATTCTTGTCATCACAATGTTCCATGACCGTGTCATCACAATGCTCCATGGCCCTTGTCATCACAATGCTCCAGAATTCTTGTCATCACAATGTTCCATGACCATGTCATCACAATTCTCCATGGCCCTTGTCATCACAATGCTCCAGAATTCTTGTCATCACAATGTTCCATGACCGTGTCATCACAATGCTCCATGGCCCTTTTCATCACAATGCTCCAGAATTCTTGTCATCACAATGTTCCATGACCGTGTCATCACAATGCTCCAGAATTCTTGTCATCACAATGTTCCATGACCATGTCATCACAATGCTCCATGGCCCTTGTCATCACAATGCTCCAGAATTCTTGTCATCACAATGTTCCAAGACCGTGTCATCACAATGCTCCATAATTCTTGTCATCACAATGTTCCATGACCGTGTCATCACAATGCTACATGACCCTGGTCATCACAGTTCTCCATGACCTTTGTCATTACAATGCTCTATATAGTTTTTCATGTCAATTCTAAATGACCACTTTAATCATTTTGCTTGCTGACCATTTTCATCACATTTCTCTATTGTCATTACAATTCCCCATGTCCCCATTCTTCACAATGCTCCATGATGCCTGTCATCACAATGCTCAATGGCTTTTGTTATCACAATGCTCCAGGACCAGTTTCATCACAATACTCCATCCCCCTTGTCATCACGGTGCACAATGAAACCTCTCATTACAATGCTCCATGACACTTGTCATCACAATGCTCCATGGCCCTTGTCATCACAATGCTCCAGAATTCTTGTCATCACAATGTTCCATGACCGTGTCATCACAATGCTCCATGGCCCTTGTCATCACAATGCTCCAGAATTCTTGTCATCACAATGTTCCATGACCGTGTCATCACAATTCTCCATAATTCTTGTCATCAAAATGTTCCATGACCGTGTCATCACAATGCTCCATAATTCTTGTCATCACAATGTTCCATGACCGTGTCATCACAATGCACCATAATTCTTGTCATCACAATATTCCATGACCGTGTCATCACAATGCTCCATGGCCCTTGTCATCACAATGCTCCAGAATTCTTGTCATCACAATGTTCCATGACCATGTCATCACAATGCTCCATGGCACTTGTAATCACAATGCTCCAGAATTCTTGTCATCACAATGTTCCATGACCGTGTCATCACAATGCTCCATGGCCCTTGTCATCACAATGTTCCAGAATTCTTGTCATCACAATGTTCCATGACCGTGTCATCACAATGCTCCATGGCCCTGGTCATCACAATGCTCCAGATTGCTTGTCATCACAAAGTTCCATGACCGTGTCATCACAATGCACCATGGCCCTTGTCATCACAATGCTCCAGAATTCTTGTCATCACAATGTTCCATGACCGTGTCATCACAATGCTCCATGGTCTTGTCATCACAATGCTCCAGAATCCTTGTCATCACAATGTTCCATGACCGTGTCATCACAATGCTCAATGGCTTTTGTTATCACAATGCTCCAGGACCAGTTTCATCACAATACTCCATCCCCCTTGTCATCACGGTGCACAATGAAACCTCTCATTACAATGCTCCATGACACTTGTCATCACAATGCTCCATGGCCCTTGTCATCACAATGCTCCAGAATTCTTGTCATCACAATGTTCCATGACCGTGTCATCACAATGCTCCATGGCCCTTGTCATCACAATGCTCCAGAATTCTTGTCATCACAATGTTCCATGACCGTGTCATCACAATTCTCCATAATTCTTGTCATCACAATGTTCCATGACCGTGTCATCACAATGCTCCATAATTCTTGTCATCACAATGTTCCATGACCGTGTCATCACAATGCACCATAATTCTTGTCATCACAATATTCCATGACCGTGTCATCACAATGCTCCATGGCCCTTGTCATCACAATGCTCCAGAATTCTTGTCATCACAATGTTCCATGACCATGTCATCACAATGCTCCATGGCACTTGTAATCACAATGCTCCAGAATTCTTGTCATCACAATGTTCCATGACCGTGTCATCACAATGCTCCATGGCCCTTGTCATCACAATGTTCCAGAATTCTTGTCATCACAATGTTCCATGACCGTGTCATCACAATGCTCCATGGCCCTGGTCATCACAATGCTCCAGATTGCTTGTCATCACAAAGTTCCATGACCGTGTCATCACAATGCACCATGGCCCTTGTCATCACAATGCTCCAGAATTCTTGTCATCACAATGTTCCATGACCGTGTCATCACAATGCTCCATGGTCTTGTCATCACAATGCTCCAGAATCCTTGTCATCACAATGTTCCATGACCGTGTCATCACAATGCTCCATGGCCCTTGTCATCACAATGCACCAGATTTCTTGTTATCACAATGTTCCATGACCGTGTCATCACAATGCTCCAGAATTCTTGTCATCACAATGTTCCATGACCGTGTCATCACAATGCTCCAGAATTCTTGTCATCACAATGTTCCATGACCGTGTCATCACAATGCTCCATGGCCCTTGTCATCACAATGCTCCAGAATTCTTGTCATCACAATGTTCCATGACCGTGTCATCACAATGCTCCATAATTCTTGTCATCACAATGTTCCATGACCGTGTCATCACAATGCTACATGACCCTGGTCATCACAGTTCTCCATGACCTTTGTCATCACAATGCTCTATATAGTTTTTCATGACAATTCTAAATGACCACTTTAATCATTTTGCTTGGTGACCATTTTCATCACATTTCTCTATTGTCATTACAATTCCCCTTGTCCCCATTCTTCACAATGCTCCATGATGCCTGTCATCACAATGCTCAATGGCTTTTGTTATCACAATGCTCCAGGACCAGTTTCATCACAATACTCCATCCCCTTTGTCATCACGGTGCACAATGAAACCTCTCATTACAATGCTCCATGACACTTGTCATCACAATGCTCCATGGCCCTTGTCTTCACAATGCTCCAGAATTCTTGTCATCACCATGTTCCATGACCATGTCATCACAATTCTCCATGGCCCTTGTCATCACAATGCTCCATGGCCCTTGTCATCACAATGCTCCAGAATTCTTGTCATCACAATGTTCCATGACCGTGTCATCACAATGCTCCATGGCCCTTGTCATCACAATGCTCCATAATTCTTGTCATCACAATGCACCATGACCCTTGTCACCACAATGCTCCAGAATTCTTGTCATCACAATGTTCCATGATCGTGTCATCACAATGCTCCATAATTCTTGTCATCACAATGTTCCATGATCGTGTCATCACAATGCTCCATAATTCTTGTCATCACAATGTTCCATGACCGTGTCATCACAATGCTACATGACTCTGGTCATCACAGTTCTCCATGACCTTTGCCATCACAATGCATTATATAGATGTTTATGACAATTCTAAATGACCACTTTAATCACTTTGCTTGCTGACCATTTTCATCACATTTCTCTATTGTCATTACAATTCCCATTAACCCCTTTCTTCACAATGCTCCATGATGCCTGTCATCACAATGCTCCATGGCTTTTGTTATCACAAAGCTCCAGGACCAGTTTCATCACAATACTCCATCCCCCTTGTCATCACGGTGCACAATGAAAAGTTACATTACAATGCTCCATGACACATGTCATCACAATGCTCCAGAATTCTTGTCATCACAATGTTCCATGACCATGTCATCACAATGCTCCATGGCCCTTGTCATCACAATGCTCCAGAATTCTTGTCATCACAATGTTCCATGACCGTGTCATCACAATGCTCCATGGCCCTTGTCATCACAATGCTCCAGAATTCTTGTCATCACAATGTTCCATGACCGTGTCATCAAAATGCTCCATAATTCTTGTCATCAAAATGTTCCATGACCGTGTCATCACAATGCTCCAGAATTCTTGTCATCACAATGTTCCATGACCGTGTCATCACAATGTTCCAGAATTCTTGTCATAACAATGCTCCAGAATTCTTGTCATCACAATGTTCCATGACCGTGTCATCACAATGCTCCATGGCCCTGGTCACCACAATGCTCCAGATTGCTTGTCATCACAAAGTTCCATGACCGTGTCATCACAATGCACCATGGCCCTTGTCATCACAATGCTCCAGAATTCTTGTCATCACAAAGTTCCATGACTGTGTCATCAAAATGCACCATGGCCCTTGTCATCACAATGTTCCAGAATTCTTGTCATCACAATGTTCCATGACCGTGTCATCACAATGCTCCATGGCCCTTGTCATCACAATGCTCCAGAATTCTTGTCATCACAATGTTCCATGACCGTGTCATCACAATGCTCCATAATTCTTGTCATCACAATGTTCCATGACCGTGTCATCACAATGCTCCATAATTCTTTTCATCACAATGTTCCATGACCGTGTCATCACAATGCTCCATAATTCTTCTCATCACAATGTTCCATGACAGTGTCATCACAATGCTCCATAATTCTTGTCATCACAATATTCCATGACCGTGTCATCACAATGCTCCATGGCCCTTGTCATCACAATGCTCCAGAATTCTTGTCATCACAATGTTCCATGACCATGTCATCACAATTCTCCATGGCACTGGTAATCACAATGCTCCAGAATTCTTGTCATCACAATCTTCCATGACCGTGTCATCACAATGCTCCATGGGCCTTGTCATCACAATGCTCCAGAATTCTTGTCATCACAATGTTCCATGACCGTGTCATCACAATGCTCCATGGCCCTGGTCATCACAATGCTACAGATTGCTTGTCATCACAAAGTTCCATGACCGTGTCATCACAATGCACCATGGCCCTTGTCATCACAATGCTCCAGAATTCTTGTCATCACAATGTTCCATGACCATATCATCACAATGCTCCATGGTCCTTGTCATCACAATGCTCCAGAATTCTTTTCATCACAATGTTCCATGACCGTGTCATCACAATGCTCCATGGCCCTTGTCATCACAATGCTCCAGATTTTTGTCATCACAATGTTCCATGACCGTGTCATCACAATGCTCCAGAATTCTTGTCATCACAATGTTCCATGACCGTGGCATCACAATGCTCCAGAATTCTTGTCATCACAATGTTCCATGACCATGTCATCACAATGCACCATGACCCTTGTCACCACAATGCTCCAGAATTCTTGTCATCACAATGTTCCATGACCGTGTCATCACAATGCTACATGGCCCTTGTCATCACAATGCTCCAGAATTCTTGTCATCACAATGTTCCATGACCGTGTCATCAGAATGCTCCAGAATTCTTGTCATCACAATGTTCCATGACCGTGTCATCACAATGCTCCATAATTCTTGTCATCACAATGTTCCATGACCGTGTCATCACAATGCTCCATGGCCCTTGTCATCACAATGCTCCAGAATTCTTGTCATCACAATGTTCCATGACCATGTCATCACAATTCTCCATGGCCCTTGTCATCACAATGCTCCAGAATTCTTGTCATCACAATGTTCCATGACCGTGTCATCACAATGCTCCATGGCCCTTTTCATCACAATGCTCCAGAATTCTTCTCATCACAATGTTCCATGACCGTGTCATCACAATGCTCCAGAATTCTTGTCATCACAATGTTCCATGACCGTGTCATCACAATGCTCCATGGCCCTTGTCATCACAATGCTCCAGAATTCTTGTCATCACAATGTTCCATGACCGTGTCATCACAATGCTCCATAATTCTTGTCATCACAATGTTCCATGACCGTGTCATCACAATGCTACATGACCCTGGTCATCACAGTTCTCCATGACCTTTGTCATCACAATGCTCTATATAGTTTTTCATGACAATTCTAAATGACCACTTTAATCATTTTGCTTGCTGACCATTTTCATCACATTTCTCTATTGACATTACAATTCCCCATGTCCCCATTCTTCACAATGCTCCATGATGCCTGTCATCACAATGCTCAATGGCTTTTGTTATCACAATGCTCCAGGACCAGTTTCATCACAATACTCCATCCCCCTTGTCATCACGGTGCACAATGAAACCTCTCATTACAATGCTCCATGACACTTGTCATCACAATGCTCAATGGCTTTTGTTATCACAATGCTCCAGGACCAGTTTCATCACAATACTCCATCCCCCTTGTCATCACGGTGCACAATGAAACCTCTCATTACAATGCTCCATGACACTTGTCATCACAATGCTCCATGGCCCTTGTCTTCACAATGCTCCAGAATTCTTGTCATCACCATGTTCCATGACCACGTCATCACAATTCTCCATGGCCCTTGTCATCACAATGCTCCATGGCCCTTGTCATCACAATGCGCCAGAATTCTTGTCATCACAATGTTCCATGACCGTGTCATCACAATGCTCCATAATTCTTGTCATCACAATGTTCCATGACCGTGTCATCACAATGCTCCAGAATTCTTGTCATCACAATGTTCCATGACCGTGTCATCACAATGCTCCATAATTCTTGTCATCACAATGTTCCATGACCGTGTCATCACAATGCTCCAGAATTCTTGTCATCACAATGTTCCATGACCATGTCATCACAATGCACCATGACCCTTGTCACCACAATGCTCCAGAATTCTTGTCATCACAATGTTCCATGACCGTGTCATCACAATGCTACATGGCCCTTGTCATCACAATGCTCCAGAATTCTTGTCATCACAATGTTCCATGACCGTGTCATCAGAATGCTCCAGAATTCTTGTCATCACAATGTTCCATGACCGTGTCATCACAATGCTCCATAATTCTTGTCATCACAATGTTCCATGACCGTGTCATCACAATGCTCCATGGCCCTTGTCATCACAATGCTCCAGAATTCTTGTCATCACAATGTTCCATGACCATGTCATCACAATTCTCCATGGCCCTTGTCATCACAATGCTCCAGAATTCTTGTCATCACAATGTTCCATGACCGTGTCATCACAATGCTCCATGGCCCTTTTCATCACAATGCTCCAGAATTCTTGTCATCACAATGTTCCATGACCGTGTCATCACAATGCTCCAGAATTCTTGTCATCACAATGTTCCATGACCATGTCATCACAATGCTCCATGGCCCTTGTCATCACAATGCTCCAGAATTCTTGTCATCACAATGTTCCAAGACCGTGTCATCACAATGCTCCATAATTCTTGTCATCACAATGTTCCATGACCGTGTCATCACAATGCTACATGACCCTGGTCATCACAGTTCTCCATGACCTTTGTCATTACAATGCTCTATATAGTTTTTCATGTCAATTCTAAATGACCACTTTAATCATTTTGCTTGCTGACCATTTTCATCACATTTCTCTATTGTCATTACAATTCCCCATGTCCCCATTCTTCACAATGCTCCATGATGCCTGTCATCACAATGCTCAATGGCTTTTGTTATCACAATGCTCCAGGACCAGTTTCATCACAATACTCCATCCCCCTTGTCATCACGGTGCACAATGAAACCTCTCATTACAATGCTCCATGACACTTGTCATCACAATGCTCCATGGCCCTTGTCATCACAATGCTCCAGAATTCTTGTCATCACAATGTTCCATGACCGTGTCATCACAATGCTCCATGGCCCTTGTCATCACAATGCTCCAGAATTCTTGTCATCACAATGTTCCATGACCGTGTCATCACAATTCTCCATAATTCTTGTCATCAAAATGTTCCATGAC
The DNA here is from genome assembly GCF_949987535.1 of Balaenoptera acutorostrata. Taxonomy (NCBI): domain Eukaryota; kingdom Metazoa; phylum Chordata; class Mammalia; order Artiodactyla; family Balaenopteridae; genus Balaenoptera; species Balaenoptera acutorostrata. The sequence goes on from NW_026645529.1 coordinate 231,004, forward strand.
CGTGTCATCACAATGCTCCATAATTCTTGTCATCACAATGTTCCATGACCGTGTCATCACAATGCACCATAATTCTTGTCATCACAATATTCCATGACCGTGTCATCACAATGCTCCATGGCCCTTGTCATCACAATGCTCCAGAATTCTTGTCATCACAATGTTCCATGACCATGTCATCACAATGCTCCATGGCACTTGTAATCACAATGCTCCAGAATTCTTGTCATCACAATGTTCCATGACCGTGTCATCACAATGCTCCATGGCCCTTGTCATCACAATGTTCCAGAATTCTTGTCATCACAATGTTCCATGACCGTGTCATCACAATGCTCCATGGCCCTGGTCATCACAATGCTCCAGATTGCTTGTCATCACAAAGTTCCATGACCGTGTCATCACAATGCACCATGGCCCTTGTCATCACAATGCTCCAGAATTCTTGTCATCACAATGTTCCATGACCGTGTCATCACAATGCTCCATGGTCTTGTCATCACAATGCTCCAGAATCCTTGTCATCACAATGTTCCATGACCGTGTCATCACAATGCTCAATGGCTTTTGTTATCACAATGCTCCAGGACCAGTTTCATCACAATACTCCATCCCCCTTGTCATCACGGTGCACAATGAAACCTCTCATTACAATGCTCCATGACACTTGTCATCACAATGCTCCATGGCCCTTGTCATCACAATGCTCCAGAATTCTTGTCATCACAATGTTCCATGACCGTGTCATCACAATGCTCCATGGCCCTTGTCATCACAATGCTCCAGAATTCTTGTCATCACAATGTTCCATGACCGTGTCATCACAATTCTCCATAATTCTTGTCATCACAATGTTCCATGACCGTGTCATCACAATGCTCCATAATTCTTGTCATCACAATGTTCCATGACCGTGTCATCACAATGCACCATAATTCTTGTCATCACAATATTCCATGACCGTGTCATCACAATGCTCCATGGCCCTTGTCATCACAATGCTCCAGAATTCTTGTCATCACAATGTTCCATGACCATGTCATCACAATGCTCCATGGCACTTGTAATCACAATGCTCCAGAATTCTTGTCATCACAATGTTCCATGACCGTGTCATCACAATGCTCCATGGCCCTTGTCATCACAATGTTCCAGAATTCTTGTCATCACAATGTTCCATGACCGTGTCATCACAATGCTCCATGGCCCTGGTCATCACAATGCTCCAGATTGCTTGTCATCACAAAGTTCCATGACCGTGTCATCACAATGCACCATGGCCCTTGTCATCACAATGCTCCAGAATTCTTGTCATCACAATGTTCCATGACCGTGTCATCACAATGCTCCATGGTCTTGTCATCACAATGCTCCAGAATCCTTGTCATCACAATGTTCCATGACCGTGTCATCACAATGCTCCATGGCCCTTGTCATCACAATGCACCAGATTTCTTGTTATCACAATGTTCCATGACCGTGTCATCACAATGCTCCAGAATTCTTGTCATCACAATGTTCCATGACCGTGTCATCACAATGCTCCAGAATTCTTGTCATCACAATGTTCCATGACCGTGTCATCACAATGCTCCATGGCCCTTGTCATCACAATGCTCCAGAATTCTTGTCATCACAATGTTCCATGACCGTGTCATCACAATGCTCCATAATTCTTGTCATCACAATGTTCCATGACCGTGTCATCACAATGCTACATGACCCTGGTCATCACAGTTCTCCATGACCTTTGTCATCACAATGCTCTATATAGTTTTTCATGACAATTCTAAATGACCACTTTAATCATTTTGCTTGGTGACCATTTTCATCACATTTCTCTATTGTCATTACAATTCCCCTTGTCCCCATTCTTCACAATGCTCCATGATGCCTGTCATCACAATGCTCAATGGCTTTTGTTATCACAATGCTCCAGGACCAGTTTCATCACAATACTCCATCCCCTTTGTCATCACGGTGCACAATGAAACCTCTCATTACAATGCTCCATGACACTTGTCATCACAATGCTCCATGGCCCTTGTCTTCACAATGCTCCAGAATTCTTGTCATCACCATGTTCCATGACCATGTCATCACAATTCTCCATGGCCCTTGTCATCACAATGCTCCATGGCCCTTGTCATCACAATGCTCCAGAATTCTTGTCATCACAATGTTCCATGACCGTGTCATCACAATGCTCCATGGCCCTTGTCATCACAATGCTCCATAATTCTTGTCATCACAATGCACCATGACCCTTGTCACCACAATGCTCCAGAATTCTTGTCATCACAATGTTCCATGATCGTGTCATCACAATGCTCCATAATTCTTGTCATCACAATGTTCCATGATCGTGTCATCACAATGCTCCATAATTCTTGTCATCACAATGTTCCATGACCGTGTCATCACAATGCTACATGACTCTGGTCATCACAGTTCTCCATGACCTTTGCCATCACAATGCATTATATAGATGTTTATGACAATTCTAAATGACCACTTTAATCACTTTGCTTGCTGACCATTTTCATCACATTTCTCTATTGTCATTACAATTCCCATTAACCCCTTTCTTCACAATGCTCCATGATGCCTGTCATCACAATGCTCCATGGCTTTTGTTATCACAAAGCTCCAGGACCAGTTTCATCACAATACTCCATCCCCCTTGTCATCACGGTGCACAATGAAAAGTTACATTACAATGCTCCATGACACATGTCATCACAATGCTCCAGAATTCTTGTCATCACAATGTTCCATGACCATGTCATCACAATGCTCCATGGCCCTTGTCATCACAATGCTCCAGAATTCTTGTCATCACAATGTTCCATGACCGTGTCATCACAATGCTCCATGGCCCTTGTCATCACAATGCTCCAGAATTCTTGTCATCACAATGTTCCATGACCGTGTCATCAAAATGCTCCATAATTCTTGTCATCAAAATGTTCCATGACCGTGTCATCACAATGCTCCAGAATTCTTGTCATCACAATGTTCCATGACCGTGTCATCACAATGTTCCAGAATTCTTGTCATAACAATGCTCCAGAATTCTTGTCATCACAATGTTCCATGACCGTGTCATCACAATGCTCCATGGCCCTGGTCACCACAATGCTCCAGATTGCTTGTCATCACAAAGTTCCATGACCGTGTCATCACAATGCACCATGGCCCTTGTCATCACAATGCTCCAGAATTCTTGTCATCACAAAGTTCCATGACTGTGTCATCAAAATGCACCATGGCCCTTGTCATCACAATGTTCCAGAATTCTTGTCATCACAATGTTCCATGACCGTGTCATCACAATGCTCCATGGCCCTTGTCATCACAATGCTCCAGAATTCTTGTCATCACAATGTTCCATGACCGTGTCATCACAATGCTCCATAATTCTTGTCATCACAATGTTCCATGACCGTGTCATCACAATGCTCCATAATTCTTTTCATCACAATGTTCCATGACCGTGTCATCACAATGCTCCATAATTCTTCTCATCACAATGTTCCATGACAGTGTCATCACAATGCTCCATAATTCTTGTCATCACAATATTCCATGACCGTGTCATCACAATGCTCCATGGCCCTTGTCATCACAATGCTCCAGAATTCTTGTCATCACAATGTTCCATGACCATGTCATCACAATTCTCCATGGCACTTGTAATCACAATGCTCCAGAATTCTTGTCATCACAATCTTCCATGACCGTGTCATCACAATGCTCCATGGGCCTTGTCATCACAATGCTCCAGAATTCTTGTCATCACAATGTTCCATGACCGTGTCATCACAATGCTCCATGGCCCTGGTCATCACAATGCTACAGATTGCTTGTCATCACAAAGTTCCATGACCGTGTCATCACAATGCACCATGGCCCTTGTCATCACAATGCTCCAGAATTCTTGTCATCACAATGTTCCATGACCATATCATCACAATGCTCCATGGTCCTTGTCATCACAATGCTCCAGAATTCTTTTCATCACAATGTTCCATGACCGTGTCATCACAATGCTCCATGGCCCTTGTCATCACAATGCTCCAGATTTTTGTCATCACAATGTTCCATGACCGTGTCATCACAATGCTCCAGAATTCTTGTCATCACAATGTTCCAGGACCGTGTCATCACAATGCTCCAGAATTCTTGTCATCACAGTGTTCCATGACTGTGTCATCACAATGCTCCATGGCCCTTGTAATCACAATGCTCCAGAATTCTTGTCATCACAAGGTTCCATGACCGTGTCATCACAATGCTCCATAATTCTTGTCATCAAAATGTTCCATGACCGTGTCATCACAATGTTCCCTGACCATGTCATCACAATGCTCCAGAATTCTTGTCATCACAATGCTCCAGAATTCTTGTCATCACAATGTTCCATGACCGTGTCATCACAATGCTCCAGAATTCTTGTCATCACAATGCTCCAGAATTCTTGTCATCACAATGTTCCATGACCGTGTCATCACAATGCTCCATGGCCCTGGTTATCACAATGCTCCAGATTGCTTGTCATCACAAAGTTCCATGACCGTGTCATGACAATGCACCATGGCCCTTGTCATCACGATGCTCCGGAATTCTTGTCATCACAATGTTCCATGACCGTGTCATCACAATGCCCCATGGCCCTTCTCATCACAATGCTCCAGAATTCTTGTCATCACAATGTTCCATGACGTGTCATCACAATGCTCCATAATTCTTGTCATCACAATGTTCCATGACCATGTCATCACAATCCTCCAGAATTCTTGTCATCACAATGTTCCATGACCGTGTCATCACAATGCTCCATAATTCTTGTCATCACAATGTTCTATGACCGTGTCATCACAATGCTACATGACCCTGGTCATCACAGTTCTCCATGACCTTTGTCATCACAATGCTCTATATAGTTTTTCATGACAATTCTAAATAACCACTTTAATCATTTTGCTTGCTGACCATTTTCATCACATTTCTCTATTGTCATTACAATTCCCCATGTCCCCATTCTTCACAATGCTCCATGATACCTGTCATCACAATGCTCAATGGCTTTTGTAATCACAATGCTACAGGACCAGTTTCATCACAATACTCCATCCCCCTTGTCATCACGGTGCACAATGAAACCTCTCATTACAATGCTCCATGACACTTGTCATCACAATGCTCCATGGCGCTTGTCTTCACAATGCTCCAGAATTCTTGTCATCACCATGTTCCATGACCATGTCATCACAATTCTCCATGGCACTTGTAATCACAATGCTCCAGAATTCTTGTCATCACAATCTTCCATGACCGTGTCATCACAATGCTCCATGGGCCTTGTCATCACAATGCTCCAGAATTCTTGTCATCACAATGTTCCATGACCGTGTCATCACAATGCTCCATGGCCCTGGTCATCACAATGCTACAGATTGCTTGTCATCACAAAGTTCCATGACCGTGTCATCACAATGCACCATGGCCCTTGTCATCACAATGCTCCAGAATTCTTGTCATCACAATGTTCCATGACCATATCATCACAATGCTCCATGGTCCTTGTCATCACAATGCTCCAGAATTCTTTTCATCACAATGTTCCATGACCGTGTCATCACAATGCTCCATGGCCCTTGTCATCACAATGCTCCAGATTTTTGTCATCACAATGTTCCATGACCGTGTCATCACAATGCTCCAGAATTCTTGTCATCACAATGTTCCAGGACCGTGTCATCACAATGCTCCAGAATTCTTGTCATCACAGTGTTCCATGACTGTGTCATCACAATGCTCCATGGCCCTTGTAATCACAATGCTCCAGAATTCTTGTCATCACAAGGTTCCATGACCGTGTCATCACAATGCTCCATAATTCTTGTCATCAAAATGTTCCATGACCGTGTCATCACAATGTTCCCTGACCATGTCATCACAATGCTCCAGAATTCTTGTCATCACAATGCTCCAGAATTCTTGTCATCACAATGTTCCATGACCGTGTCATCACAATGCTCCAGAATTCTTGTCATCACAATGCTCCAGAATTCTTGTCATCACAATGTTCCATGACCGTGTCATCACAATGCTCCATGGCCCTGGTTATCACAATGCTCCAGATTGCTTGTCATCACAAAGTTCCATGACCGTGTCATGACAATGCACCATGGCCCTTGTCATCACGATGCTCCGGAATTCTTGTCATCACAATGTTCCATGACCGTGTCATCACAATGCCCCATGGCCCTTCTCATCACAATGCTCCAGAATTCTTGTCATCACAATGTTCCATGACGTGTCATCACAATGCTCCATAATTCTTGTCATCACAATGTTCCATGACCGTGTCATCACAATCCTCCAGAATTCTTGTCATCACAATGTTCCATGACCGTGTCATCACAATGCTCCATAATTCTTGTCATCACAATGTTCTATGACCGTGTCATCACAATGCTACATGACCCTGGTCATCACAGTTCTCCATGACCTTTGTCATCACAATGCTCTATATAGTTTTTCATGACAATTCTAAATAACCACTTTAATCATTTTGCTTGCTGACCATTTTCATCACATTTCTCTATTGTCATTACAATTCCCCATGTCCCCATTCTTCACAATGCTCCATGATACCTGTCATCACAATGCTCAATGGCTTTTGTAATCACAATGCTACAGGACCAGTTTCATCACAATACTCCATCCCCCTTGTCATCACGGTGCACAATGAAACCTCTCATTACAATGCTCCATGACACTTGTCATCACAATGCTCCATGGCCCTTGTCTTCACAATACACCAGAATTCTTGTCATCACCATGTTCCATGACCATGTCATCACAATTCTCCATGGCCCTTGTCATCACAATGCTCCATGGCCCTTGTCATCACAATGCTCCAGAATTCTTGTCATCACAATGTTCCATGACCGTGTCATCACAATGCTCCATGGCCCTTGTCATCACAATGCTCCAGAATTCTTGTCATCACAATGTTCCATGACCGTGTCATCACAATGCTCCATAATTCTTGTCATCACAATGTTCCATGACCGTGTCATCACAATGCTACATGACCCTGGTCATCACAGTTCTCCATGACCTTTGTCATCACAATGCTCTATATAGTTTTTCATGACAATTCTAAATGACCACTTTAATCATTTTGCTTGCTGACCATTTTCATCACATTTCTCTATTGTCATTACAATTCCCCATGTCCCCATTCTTCACAATGCTCCATGATGCCTGTCATCACAATGCTCAATGGCTTTTGTTATCACAATGCTCCAGGACCAGTTTCATCACAATACTCCATCCCCCTTGTCATCACGGTGCACAATGAAACCTCTCATTACAATGCTCCATGACACTTGTCATCACAATGCTCCATGGCCCTTGTCTTCACAATGCTCCAGAATTCTTGTCATCACCATGTTCCATGACCATGTCATCACAATTCTCCATGGCCCTTGTCATCACAATGCTCCATGGCCCTTGTCATCACAATGCTCCAGAATTCTTGTCATCACAATGTTCCATGACCGTGTCATCACAATGCTCCATGGCCCTTGTCATCACAATGCTCCATAATTCTTGTCATCACAATGCACCATGACCCTTGTCACCACAATGCTCCAGAATTCTTCTCATCACAATGTTCCATGACCATGTCATCACAATTCTCCATGGGCCTTGTCATCACAATGCTCCAGAATTCTTGTCATCACAATGTTCTATGACCGAGTCATCACAATGCTCCATGGCCCTTGTCATCACAATGCTCCAGAATTCTTGTCATCACAATGTTCCATGACTGTGTCATCACAATGCTCCATAATTCTTGTCATCACAATGTTCCATGACCGTGTCATCACAATGCTCCATAATTCTTGTCATCACAATGTTCCATGACCGTGTCATCACAATGCTCCAGAATTCTTGTCATCACAATGTTCCATGACCATGTCATCACAATGCTCCATGGCCCTTGTCATCACAATGCTCCAGAATTCTTGTCATCACAATGTTCCATGACCGTGTCATCACAATGCTCCATAATTCTTGTCATCACAATGTTCCATGACCGTGTCATCACAATGCTACATGACCCTGGTCATCACAGTTCTCCATGACCTTTGTCATCACAATGCTCTATATAGTTTTTCATGACAATTCTAAATGACCACTTTAATCATTTTGCTTGCTGACCATTTTCATCACATTTCTCTATTGTCATTACAATTCCCCATGTCCCCATTCTTCACAATGCTCCATGATGCCTGTCATCACAATGCTCAATGGCTTTTGTTATCACAATGCTCCAGGACCAGTTTCATCACAGTACTCCATCCCCCTTGTCATCACGGTGCACAATGAAACCTCTCATTACAATGCTCCATGACACTTGTCATCACAATGCTCCATGGCACTTGTCTTCACAATGCTCCAGAATTCTTGTCATCACCATGTTCCATGACCATGTCATCACAATTCTCCATGGCCCTTGTCATCACAATGCTCCATGGCCCTTGTCATCACAATGCGCCAGAATTCTTGTCATCACAATGTTCCATGACCGTGTCATCACAATGCTCCATAATTCTTGTCATCACAATGTTCCATGACCGTGTCATCACAATGCTCCAGAATTCTTGTCATCACAATGTTCCATGACCGTGTCATCACAATGCTCCATAATTCTTGTCATCACAATGTTCCATGACCGTGTCATCACAATGCTCCATAATTCTTGTCATCAAAATATTCCATGACCGTGTCATCACAATGCTCCATGGCCCTTGTCATCACAATGCTCCAGAATTCTTGTCATCACAATGTTCCATGACCATGTCATCACAATTCTCCATGGCACTTGAAATCACAATGCTCCAGAATTCTTGTCATCACAATGTTCCATGACCGTGTCATCACAATGCTCCATGACCCTTGTCATCACAATGCTCCAGAATTCTTGTCATCACAATGTTCCATGACCGTGTCATCACAATGCTCCATGGCCCTGGTCATCACAATGCTCCAGATTGCTTGTCATCACAAAGTTCCATGACCGTGTCATCACAATGCACCATGGCCCTTGTCATCAGAATACTCCAGAATTCTTGTCATCACAATGTTCCATGACCGTGTCATCACAATGCTCCATGGTCCTTGTCATCACAATGCTCCAGAATTCTTGTCATCACAATGTTCCATGACCGTGTCATCACAATGCTCCATGGCCCTTTTCATCACAATGCTCCAGATTTCTTGTCATCACAATGTTCCATGACCGTGTCATCACAATGCTCCAGAATTCTTGTCATCACAATGTTCCATGACCGTGTCATCACAATGCTCCAGAATTCTTGTCATCACAGTGTTCCATGACCGTGTCATCACAATGCTCCATGGCCCTTGTAATCACAATGCTCCAGAATTCTTGTCATCACAAGGTTCCATGACCGTGTCATCACAATGCTCCATAATTCTTGTCATCAAAATGTTCCATGACCGTGTCATCACAATATTCCCTGACCATGTCATCACAATGCTCCAGAATTCTTGTCATCACAATGCTCCAGAATTCTTGTCATCACAATATTCCATGACCGTGTCATCACAATGCTCCAGAATTCTTGTCATCACAATGCTCCAGAATTCTTGTCATCACAATGTTCCATGACCGTGTCATCACAATGCTCCATGGCCCTGGTCATCACAATGCTCCAGATTGCTTGTCATTACAAAGTTCCATGACCGTGTCATGACAATGCACCATGGCCCTTGTCATCACGATGCTCCAGAATTCTTGTCATCACAATGTTCCATGACCGTGTCATCACAATGCTCCATAATTCTTGTCATCACAATGTTCCATGACCGTGTCATCACAATGCTCCAGAATTCTTGTCATCACAATGTTCCATGACCATGTCATCACAATGCTCCATGGCCCTTGTCATCACAATGCTCCAGAATTCTTGTCATCACAATGTTCCATGACCGTGTCATCATAATGCTCCATAATTCTTGTCATCACAATGTTCCATGACCATGTCATCACAATGCTACATGACCCTGGTCATCACAGTTCTCCATGACCTTTGTCATCACAATGCTCTATATAGTTTTTCATGACAATTCTAAATGACCACTTTAATCATTTTGCTTGCTGACCATTTTCATCACATTTCTCTATTGTCATTACAATTCCCCATGTCCCCATTCTTCACAATGCTCCATGATGCCTGTCATCACAATGCTCAATGGCTTTTGTTATCACAATGCTCCAGGACCAGTTTCATCACAATACTCCATCCCCCTTGTCATCACGGTGCACAATGAAACCTCTCATTACAATGCTCCATGACACTTGTCATCACAATGCTCCATGGCCCTTGTCTTCACAATGCTCCAGAATTCTTGTCATCACCATGTTCCATGACCATGTCATCACAATTCTCCATGGCCCTTGTCATCACAATGCTCCATGGCCCTTGTCATCACAATGCTCCAGAATTCTTGTCATCACAATGTTCCATGACCGTGTCATCACAATGCTCCATGGCCCTTGTCATCACAATGCTCCATAATTCTTGTCATCACAATGTTCCATGACCGTGGCATCACAATGCTCCAGAATTCTTGTCATCACAATGTTCCATGACCATGTCATCACAATGCACCATGACCCTTGTCACCACAATGCTCCAGAATTCTTGTCATCACAATGTTCCATGACCGTGTCATCACAATGCTACATGGCCCTTTTCATCACAATGCTCCAGAATTCTTGTCATCACAATGTTCCATGACCGTGTCATCAGAATGCTCCAGAATTCTTGTCATCACAATGTTCCATGACCGTGTCATCACAATGCTCCATAATTCTTGTCATCACAATGTTCCATGACCGTGTCATCACAATGCTCCATGGCCCTTGTCATCACAATGCTCCAGAATTCTTGTCATCACAATGTTCCATGACCATGTCATCACAATTCTCCATGGCCCTTCTCATCACAATGCTCCAGAATTCTTGTCATCACAATGTTCCATGACCGTGTCATCACAATGCTCCATGGCCCTTTTCATCACAATGCTCCAGAATTCTTGTCATCACAATGTTCCATGACCGTGTCATCACAATGCTCCAGAATTCTTGTCATCACAATGTTCCATGACCATGTCATCACAATGCTCCATGGCCCTTGTCATCACAATGCTCCAGAATTCTTGTCATCACAATGTTCCATGACCGTGTCATCACAATGCTCCATAATTCTTGTCATCACAATGTTCCATGACCGTGTCATCACAATGCTACATGACCCTGGTCATCACAGTTTTCCATGACCTTTGTCATCACAATGCTCTATATAGTTTTTCATGACAATTCTAAATGACCACTTTAATCATTTTCCTTGCTGACCATTTTCATCACATTCCTCTATTGTCATTACAATTCCCCATGTCCCCATTCTTCACAATGCTCCATGATGCCTGTCATCACAATGCTCAATGGCTTTTGTTATCACAATGCTCCAGGACCAGTTTCATCACAATACTCCATCCCCCTTGTCATCACGGTGCACAATGAAACCTCTCATTACAATGCTCCATGACACTTGTCATCACAATGCTCCATGGCCCTTGTCTTCACAATGCTCCAGAATTCTTGTTATCACCATGTTCCATGACCACGTCATCACAATTCTCCATGGCCCTTGTCATCACAATGCTCCAGAATTCTTGTCATCACAATGTTCCATGACCGTGTCATCACAATGCTCCATAATTCTTGTCATCACAATGTTCCATGACCGTGTCATCACAATGCTCCAGAATTCTTGTCATCACAATGTTCCATGACCGTGTCATCACAATGCTCCATAATTCTTGTCATCACAATGTTCCATGACCGTGTCATCACAATGCTCCAGAATTCTTGTCATCACAATGTTCCATGACCATGACATCACAATGCACCATGACACTTGTCACCACAATGCTCCAGAATTCTTGTCATCACAATGTTCCATGACCGTGTCATCACAATGCTACATGGCCCTTGTCATCACAATGCTCCAGAATTCTTGTCATCACAATGTTCCATGACCGTGTCATCACAATATTCCCTGACCATGTCATCACAATGCTCCAGAATTCTTGTCATCACAATGCTCCATGGCCCTTGTCATCACAATGCTCCAGAATTCTTGTCATCACAATGCTCCAGAATTCTTGTCATCACAATATTCCATGACCGTGTCATCACAATGCTCCAGAATTCTTGTCATCACAATGCTCCAGAATTCTTGTCATCACAATGTTCCATGACCGTGTCATCACAATGCTCCATGGCCCTGGTCATCACAATGCTCCAGATTGCTTGTCATCACAAAGTTCCATGACCGTGTCATGACAATGCACCATGGCCCTTGTCATCACGATGCTCCAGAATTCTTGTCATCACAATGTTCCATGACCGTGTCATCACAATGCTCCATAATTCTTGTCATCACAATGTTCCATGACCGTGTCATCACAATGCTCCAGAATTCTTGTCATCACAATGTTCCATGACCATGTCATCACAATGCTCCATGGCCCTTGTCATCACAATGCTCCAGAATTCTTGTCATCACAATGTTCCATGACCGTGTCATCACAATGCTCCAGAATTCTTGTCATCACAATGTTCCATGACCATGACATCACAATGCACCATGACACTTGTCACCACAATGCTCCAGAATTCTTGTCATCACAATGTTCCATGACCGTGTCATCACAATGCTACATGGCCCTTGTCATCACAATGCTCCAGAATTCTTGTCATCACAATGTTCCATGACCGTGTCATCACAATATTCCCTGACCATGTCATCACAATGCTCCAGAATTCTTGTCATCACAATGCTCCATGGCCCTTGTCATCACAATGCTCCAGAATTCTTGTCATCACAATGCTCCAGAATTCTTGTCATCACAATATTCCATGACCGTGTCATCACAATGCTCCAGAATTCTTGTCATCACAATGCTCCAGAATTCTTGTCATCACAATGTTCCATGACCGTGTCATCACAATGCTCCATGGCCCTGGTCATCACAATGCTCCAGATTGCTTGTCATCACAAAGTTCCATGACCGTGTCATGACAATGCACCATGGCCCTTGTCATCACGATGCTCCAGAATTCTTGTCATCACAATGTTCCATGACCGTGTCATCACAATGCTCCATAATTCTTGTCATCACAATGTTCCATGACCGTGTCATCACAATGCTCCAGAATTCTTGTCATCACAATGTTCCATGACCATGTCATCACAATGCTCCATGGCCCTTGTCATCACAATGCTCCAGAATTCTTGTCATCACAATGTTCCATGACCGTGTCATCATAATGCTCCATAATTCTTGTCATCACTATGTTCCATGACCGTGTCATCACAATGCTCCATGGCCCTTGTCATCACAATGCTCCAGAATTCTTGTCATCACAATGTTCCATGACCATGTCATCACAATTCTCCATGGCCCTTGTCATCACAATGCTCCAGAATTCTTGTCATCACAATGTTCCATGACCGTGTCATCACAATGCTCCATGGCACTTTTCATCACAATGCTCCAGAATTCTTGTCATCACAATGTTCCATGACCGTGTCATCACAATGCTCCAGAATTCTTGTCATCACAATGTTCCATGACCATGTCATCACAATGCTCCATGGCCCTTGTCATCACAATGCTCCAGAATTCTTGTCATCACAATGTTCCATGACCGTGTCATCACAATGCTCCATAATTCTTGTCATCACAATGTTCCATGACCGTGTCATCACAATGCTACATGACCCTGGTCATCACAGTTCTCCATGACCTTTGTCATCACAATGCTCTATATAGTTTTTCATGACAATTCTAAATGACCACTTTAATCATTTTGCTTGCTGACCATTTTCATCACATTTCTCTATTGTCATTACAATTCCCCATGTCCCCATTCTTCACAATGCTCCATGATGCCTGTCATCACAATGCTCAATGGCTTTTGTTATCACAATGCTCCAGGACCAGTTTCATCACAATACTCCATCCCCCTTGTCATCACGGTGCACAATGAAACCTCTCATTACAATGCTCCATGACACTTGTCATCACATTGCTCCATGGCCCTTGTCTTCACAATGCTCCAGAATTCTTGTCATCACCATGTTCCATGACCACGTCATCACAATTCTCCATGGCCCTTGTCATCACAATGCTCCATGGCCCTTGTCATCACAATGCGCCAGAATTCTTGTCATCACAATGTTCCATGACCGTGTCATCACAATGCTCCATGGCCCTTGTCATCACAATGCTCCAGAATTCTTGTCATCACAATGTTCCATGACCGTGTCATCACAATGCTCCATAATTCTTGTCATCACAATGTTCCATGACCGTGTCATCACAATGCTCCAGAATTCTTGTCATCACAATGTTCCATGACCGTGTCATCACAATGCTCCATAATTCTTGTCATCACAATGTTCCATGACCGTGTCATCACAATGCTCCAGAATTCTTGTCATCACAATGTTCCATGACCATGTCATCACAATGCACCATGACCCTTGTCACCACAATGCTCCAGAATTCTTGTCATCACAATGTTCCATGACCGTGTCATCACAATGCTACATGGCCCTTGTCATCACAATGCTCCAGAATTCTTGTCATCACAATGTTCCATGACCGTGTCATCACAATATTCCCTGACCATGTCATCACAATGCTCCAGAATTCTTGTCATCACAATGCTCCAGAATTCTTGTCATCACAATATTCCATGACCGTGTCATCACAATGCTCCAGAATTCTTGTCATCACAATGCTCCAGAATTCTTGTCATCACAATGTTCCATGACCGTGTCATCACAATGCTCCATGGCCCTGGTCATCACAATGCTCCAGATTGCTTGTCATCACAAAGTTCCATGACCGTGTCATGACAATGCACCATGCCCTTGTCATCACGATGCTCCAGAATTCTTGTCATCACAATGTTCCATGACCGTGTCATCACAATGCTCCATAATTCTTGTCATCACAATGTTCCATGACCGTGTCATCACAATGCTCCAGAATTCTTGTCATCACAATGTTCCATGACCATGTCATCACAATGCTCCATGGCCCTTGTCATCACAATGCTCCAGAATTCTTGTCATCACAATGTTCCATGACCGTGTCATCATAATGCTCCATAATTCTTGTCATCACAATGTTCCATGACCGTGTCATCACAATGCTACATGACCCTGGTCATCACATTTCTCCATGACCTTTGTCATCACAATGCTCTATATAGTTTTTCATGACAATTCTAAATGACCACTTTAATCATTTTGCTTGCTGACCATTTTCATCACATTCCTCTATTGTCATTACAATTCCCCATGTCCCCATTCTTCACAATGCTCCATGATGCCTGTCATCACAATGCTCAATGGCTTTTGTTATCACAATGCTCCAGGACCAGTTTCATCACAATACTCCATCCCCCTTGTCATCACGGTGCACAATGAAACCTCTCATTACAATGCTCCATGACACTTGTCATCACAATGCTCCATGGCCCTTGTCTTCACAATGCTCCAGAATTCTTGTCATCAACATGTTCAATGACCACGTCATCACAATTCTCCATGGCCCTTGTCATCACAATGCTCCATGGCCCTTGTCATCACAATGCGCCAGAATTATTGTCATCACAATGTTCCATGACCGTGTCATCACAATGCTCCATGGCCCTTGTCATCACAATGCTCCAGAATTCTTGTCATCACAATGTTCCATGACCGTGTCATCACAATGCTCCATAATTCTTGTCATCACAATGTTCCATGACCGTGTCATCACAATGCTCCAGAATTCTTGTCATCACAATGTTCCATGACCGTGTCATCACAATGCTCCATAATTCTTGTCATCACAATGTTCCATGACCGTGTCATCACAATGCTCCAGAATTCTTGTCATCACAATGTTCCATGACCATGACATCACAATGCACCATGACACTTGTCACCACAATGCTCCAGAATTCTTGTCATCACAATGTTCCATGACCGTGTCATCACAATGCTACATGGCCCTTGTCATCACAATGCTCCAGAATTCTTGTCATCACAATGTTCCATGACCGTGTCATCACAATATTCCCTGACCATGTCATCACAATGCTCCAGAATTCTTGTCATCACAATGCTCCAGAATTCTTGTCATCACAATGCTCCAGAATTCTTGTCATCACAATGCTCCAGAATTCTTGTCATCACAATATTCCATGACCGTGTCATCACAATGCTCCAGAATTCTTGTCATCACAATGCTCCAGAATTCTTGTCATCACAATGTTCCATGACCGTGTCATCACAATGCTCCATGGCCCTGGTCATCACAATGCTCCAGATTGCTTGTCATCACAAAGTTCCATGACCGTGTCATGACAATGCACCATGGCCCTTGTCATCACGATGCTCCAGAATTCTTGTCATCACAATGTTCCATGACCGTGTCATCACAATGCTCCATAATTCTTGTCATCACAATGTTCCATGACCGTGTCATCACAATGCTCCAGAATTCTTGTCATCACAATGTTCCATGACCATGTCATCACAATGCTCCATGGCCCTTGTCATCACAATGCTCCAGAATTCTTGTCATCACAATGTTCCATGACCGTGTCATCATAATGCTCCATAATTCTTGTCATCACTATGTTCCATGACCGTGTCATCACAATGCTCCATGGCCCTTGTCATCACAATGCTCCAGAATTCTTGTCATCACAATGTTCCATGACCATGTCATCACAATTCTCCATGGCCCTTGTCATCACAATGCTCCAGAATTCTTGTCATCACAATGTTCCATGACCGTGTCATCACAATGCTCCATGGCACTTTTCATCACAATGCTCCAGAATTCTTGTCATCACAATGTTCCATGACCGTGTCATCACAATGCTCCAGAATTCTTGTCATCACAATGTTCCATGACCATGTCATCACAATGCTCCATGGCCCTTGTCATCACAATGCTCCAGAATTCTTGTCATCACAATGTTCCATGACCGTGTCATCACAATGCTCCATAATTCTTGTCATCACAATGTTCCATGACCGTGTCATCACAATGCTACATGACCCTGGTCATCACAGTTCTCCATGACCTTTGTCATCACAATGCTCTATATAGTTTTTCATGACAATTCTAAATGACCACTTTAATCATTTTGCTTGCTGACCATTTTCATCACATTTCTCTATTGTCATTACAATTCCCCATGTCCCCATTCTTCACAATGCTCCATGATGCCTGTCATCACAATGCTCAATGGCTTTTGTTATCACAATGCTCCAGGACCAGTTTCATCACAATACTCCATCCCCCTTGTCATCACGGTGCACAATGAAACCTCTCATTACAATGCTCCATGACACTTGTCATCACATTGCTCCATGGCCCTTGTCTTCACAATGCTCCAGAATTCTTGTCATCACCATGTTCCATGACCACGTCATCACAATTCTCCATGGCCCTTGTCATCACAATGCTCCATGGCCCTTGTCATCACAATGCGCCAGAATTCTTGTCATCACAATGTTCCATGACCGTGTCATCACAATGCTCCATGGCCCTTGTCATCACAATGCTCCAGAATTCTTGTCATCACAATGTTCCATGACCGTGTCATCACAATGCTCCATAATTCTTGTCATCACAATGTTCCATGACCGTGTCATCACAATGCTCCAGAATTCTTGTCATCACAATGTTCCATGACCGTGTCATCACAATGCTCCATAATTCTTGTCATCACAATGTTCCATGACCGTGTCATCACAATGCTCCAGAATTCTTGTCATCACAATGTTCCATGACCATGTCATCACAATGCACCATGACCCTTGTCACCACAATGCTCCAGAATTCTTGTCATCACAATGTTCCATGACCGTGTCATCACAATGCTACATGGCCCTTGTCATCACAATGCTCCAGAATTCTTGTCATCACAATGTTCCATGACCGTGTCATCACAATATTCCCTGACCATGTCATCACAATGCTCCAGAATTCTTGTCATCACAATGCTCCAGAATTCTTGTCATCACAATATTCCATGACCGTGTCATCACAATGCTCCAGAATTCTTGTCATCACAATGCTCCAGAATTCTTGTCATCACAATGTTCCATGACCGTGTCATCACAATGCTCCATGGCCCTGGTCATCACAATGCTCCAGATTGCTTGTCATCACAAAGTTCCATGACCGTGTCATGACAATGCACCATGCCCTTGTCATCACGATGCTCCAGAATTCTTGTCATCACAATGTTCCATGACCGTGTCATCACAATGCTCCATAATTCTTGTCATCACAATGTTCCATGACCGTGTCATCACAATGCTCCAGAATTCTTGTCATCACAATGTTCCATGACCATGTCATCACAATGCTCCATGGCCCTTGTCATCACAATGCTCCAGAATTCTTGTCATCACAATGTTCCATGACCGTGTCATCATAATGCTCCATAATTCTTGTCATCACAATGTTCCATGACCGTGTCATCACAATGCTACATGACCCTGGTCATCACATTTCTCCATGACCTTTGTCATCACAATGCTCTATATAGTTTTTCATGACAATTCTAAATGACCACTTTAATCATTTTGCTTGCTGACCATTTTCATCACATTTCTCTATTGTCATTACAATTCCCCATGTCCCCATTCTTCACAATGCTCCATGATGCCTGTCATCACAATGCTCAATGGCTTTTGTTATCACAATGCTCCAGGACCAGTTTCATCACAATACTCCATCCCCCTTGTCATCACGGTGCACAATGAAACCTCTCATTACAATGCTCCATGACACTTGTCATCACAATGCTCCATGGCCCTTGTCATCACAATGCACCAGAATTCTTGTCATCACAATGTTCCATGACCGTGTCATCACAATGCTCCATGGCCCTTTTCATCACAATGCTCCAGATTTCTTGTCATCACAATGTTCCATGACCGTGTCATCACAATGCTCCAGAATTCTTGTCATCACAATGTTCCATGACCGTGTCATCACAATGCTCCAGAATTCTTGTCATCACAGTGTTCCATGACCGTGT
The DNA here is from genome assembly GCF_949987535.1 of Balaenoptera acutorostrata. NCBI lineage: Eukaryota > Metazoa > Chordata > Mammalia > Artiodactyla > Balaenopteridae > Balaenoptera > Balaenoptera acutorostrata. The sequence goes on from NW_026645529.1 coordinate 250,244, forward strand.
CATCACAATGCTCCATGGCCCTTGTAATCACAATGCTCCAGAATTCTTGTCATCACAAGGTTCCATGACCGTGTCATCACAATGCTCCATAATTCTTGTCATCAAAATGTTCCATGACCGTGTCATCACAATATTCCCTGACCATGTCATCACAATGCTCCAGAATTCTTGTCATCACAATGCTCCAGAATTCTTGTCATCACAATATTCCATGACCGTGTCATCACAATGCTCCAGAATTCTTGTCATCACAATGCTCCAGAATTCTTGTCATCACAATGTTTCATGACCGTGTCATCACAATGCTCCATGGCCCTGGTCATCACAATGCTCCAGATTGCTTGTCATTACAAAGTTCCATGACCGTGTCATGACAATGCACCATGGCCCTTGTCATCACGATGCTCCAGAATTCTTGTCATCACAATGTTCCATGACCGTGTCATCACAATGCTCCATAATTCTTGTCATCACAATGTTCCATGACCGTGTCATCACAATGCTCCAGAATTCTTGTCATCACAATGTTCCATGACCATGTCATCACAATGCTCCATGGCCCTTGTCATCACAATGCTCCAGAATTCTTGTCATCACAATGTTCCATGACCGTGTCATCATAATGCTCCATAATTCTTGTCATCACAATGTTCCATGACCATGTCATCACAATGCTACATGACCCTGGTCATCACAGTTCTCCATGACCTTTGTCATCACAATGCTCTATATAGTTTTTCATGACAATTCTAAATGACCACTTTAATCATTTTGCTTGCTGACCATTTTCATCACATTTCTCTATTGTCATTACAATTCCCCATGTCCCCATTCTTCACAATGCTCCATGATGCCTGTCATCACAATGCTCAATGGCTTTTGTTATCACAATGCTCCAGGACCAGTTTCATCACAATACTCCATCCCCCTTGTCATCACGGTGCACAATGAAACCTCTCATTACAATGCTCCATGACACTTGTCATCACAATGCTCCATGGCTCTTGTCTTCACAATGCTCCAGAATTCTTGTCATCACCATGTTCCATGACCATGTCATCACAATTCTCCATGACCCTTGTCATCACAATGCTCCATGGCCCTTGTCATCACAATGCTCCAGAATTCTTGTCATCACAATGTTCCATGACCGTGTCATCACAATGCTCCATGGCCCTTGTCATCACAATGCTCCATAATTCTTGTCATCACAATGTTCCATGACCGTGGCATCACAATGCTCCAGAATTCTTGTCATCACAATGTTCCATGACCATGTCATCACAATGCACCATGACCCTTGTCACCACAATGCTCCAGAATTCTTGTCATCACAATGTTCCATGACCGTGTCATCACAATGCTACATGGCCCTTTTCATCACAATGCTCCAGAATTCTTGTCATCACAATGTTCCATGACCGTGTCATCAGAATGCTACAGAATTCTTGTCATCACAATGTTCCATGACCGTGTCATCACAATGCTCCATAATTCTTGTCATCACAATGTTCCATGACCGTGTCATCACAATGCTCCATGGCCCTTGTCATCACAATGCTCCAGAATTCTTGTCATCACAATGTTCCATGACCATGTCATCACAATTCTCCATGGCCCTTGTCATCACAATGCTCCAGAATTCTTGTCATCACAATGTTCCATGACCGTGTCATCACAATGCTCCATGGCCCTTTTCATCACAATGCTCCAGAATTCTTGTCATCACAATGTTCCATGACCGTGTCATCACAATGCTCCAGAATTCTTGTCATCACAATGTTCCATGACCATGTCATCACAATGCTCCATGGCCCTTGTCATCACAATGCTCCAGAATTCTTGTCATCACAATGTTCCATGACCGTGTCATCACAATGCTCCATAATTCTTGTCATCACAATGTTCTATGACCGTGTCATCACAATGCTACATGACCCTGGTCATCACAGTTCTCCATGACCTTTGTCATCACAATGCTCTATATAGATTTTCATGACAATTCTAAATGACCACTTTAATCATTTTGCTTGCTGACCATTTTCATCACATTCCTCTATTGTCATTACAATTCCCCATGTCCCCATTCTTCACAATGCTCCATGATGCCTGTCATCACAATGCTCAATGGCTTTTGTTATCACAATGCTCCAGGACCAGTTTCATCACAATACTCCATCCCCCTTGTCATCACGGTGCACAATGAAACCTCTCATTACAATGCTCCATGACACTTGTCATCACAATGCTCCATGGCCCTTGTCTTCACAATGCTCCAGAATTCTTGTCATCACCATATTCCATGACCACGTCATCACAATTCTCCATGGCCCTTGTCATCACAATGCTCCATGGCCCTTGTCATCACAATGCGCCAGAATTATTGTCATCACAATGTTCCATGACCGTGTCATCACAATGCTCCATGGCCCTTGTCATCACAATGATCCAGAATTCTTGTCATCACAATGCTCCAGAATTCTTGTCATCACAATATTCCATGACCGTGTCATCACAATGCTCCAGAATTCTTGTCATCACAATGCTCCAGAATTCTTGTCATCACAATGTTCCATGACCGTGTCATCACAATGCTCCATGGCCCTGGTCATCACAATGCTCCAGATTGCTTGTCATCACAAAGTTCCATGACCGTGTCATGACAATGCACCATGGCCCTTGTCATCACGATGCTCCAGAATTCTTGTCATCACAATGTTCCATGACCGTGTCATCACAATGCTCCATAATTCTTGTCATCACAATGTTCCATGACCGTGTCATCACAATGCTCCAGAATTCTTGTCATCACAATGTTCCATGACCATGTCATCACAATGCTCCATGGCCCTTGTCATCACAATGCTCCAGAATTCTTGTCATCACAATGTTCCATGACCGTGTCATCATAATGCTCCATAATTCTTGTCATCACTATGTTCCATGACCGTGTCATCACAATGCTCCATGGCCCTTGTCATCACAATGCTCCAGAATTCTTGTCATCACAATGTTCCATGACCATGTCATCACAATTCTCCATGGCCCTTGTCATCACAATGCTCCAGAATTCTTGTCATCACAATGTTCCATGACCGTGTCATCACAATGCTCCATGGCACTTTTCATCACAATGCTCCAGAATTCTTGTCATCACAATGTTCCATGACCGTGTCATCACAATGCTCCAGAATTCTTGTCATCACAATGTTCCATGACCATGTCATCACAATGCTCCATGGCCCTTGTCATCACAATGCTCCAGAATTCTTGTCATCACAATGTTCCATGACCGTGTCATCACAATGCTCCATAATTCTTGTCATCACAATGTTCCATGACCGTGTCATCACAATGCTACATGACCCTGGTCATAACAGTTCTCCATGACCTTTGTCATCACAATGCTCTATATAGTTTTTCATGACAATTCTAAATGACCACTTTAATCATTTTGCTTGCTGACCATTTTCATCACATTTCTCTATTGTCATTACAATTCCCCATGTCCCCATTCTTCACAATGCTCCATGATGCCTGTCATCACAATGCTCAATGGCTTTTGTTATCACAATGCTCCAGGACCAGTTTCATCACAATACTCCATCCCCCTTGTCATCACGGTGCACAATGAAACCTCTCATTACAATGCTCCATGACACTTGTCATCACATTGCTCCATGGCCCTTGTCTTCACAATGCTCCAGAATTCTTGTCATCACCATGTTCCATGACCACGTCATCACAATTCTCCATGGCCCTTGTCATCACAATGCTCCATGGCCCTTGTCATCACAATGCGCCAGAATTCTTGTCATCACAATGTTCCATGACCGTGTCATCACAATGCTCCATGGCCCTTGTCATCACAATGCTCCAGAATTCTTGTCATCACAATGTTCCATGACCGTGTCATCACAATGCTCCATAATTCTTGTCATCACAATGTTCCATGACCGTGTCATCACAATGCTCCAGAATTCTTGTCATCACAATGTTCCATGACCGTGTCATCACAATGCTCCATAATTCTTGTCATCACAATGTTCCATGACCGTGTCATCACAATGCTCCAGAATTCTTGTCATCACAATGTTCCATGACCATGTCATCACAATGCTCCATGGCCCTTGTCATCACAATGCTCCAGAATTCTTGTCATCACAATGTTCCATGACCGTGTCATCATAATGCTCCATAATTCTTGTCATCACAATGTTCCATGACCGTGTCATCACAATGCTACATGACCCTGGTCATCACATTTCTCCATGACCTTTGTCATCACAATGCTCTATATAGTTTTTCATGACAATTCTAAATGACCACTTTAATCATTTTGCTTGCTGACCATTTTCATCACATTTCTCTATTGTCATTACAATTCCCCATGTCCCCATTCTTCACAATGCTCCATGATGCCTGTCATCACAATGCTCAATGGCTTTTGTTATCACAATGCTCCAGGACCAGTTTCATCACAATACTCCTTCCCCCTTGTCATCACGGTGCACAATGAAACCTCTCATTACAATGCTCCATGACACTTGTCATCACAATGCTCCATGGCCCTTGTCTTCACAATGCTCCAGAATTCTTGTCATCACCATGTTCCATGACCATGTCATCACAATTCTCCATGGCCCTTGTCATCACAATGCTCCATGGCCCTTGTCATCACAATGCTCCAGAATTCTTGTCATCACAATGTTCCATGACCGTGTCATCACAATGCTCCATGGCCCTTGTCATCACAATGCTCCAGAATTCTTGTCATCACAATGTTCCATGACCGTGTCATCACAATGCTCCAGAATTCTTGTCATCACAATGTTCCATGACCGTGTCATCACAATGTTCCAGAATTCTTGTCATCACAGTGCTCCAGAATTCTTGTCATCACAATGTTCCATGACCGTGTCATCACAATGCTCCATGGCCCTGGTCACCACAATGCTCCAGATTGCTTGTCATCACAAAGTTCCATGACCGTGTCATCACAATGCACCATGGCCCTTGTCATCACAATGCTCCAGAATTCTTGTCATCACAAAGTTCCATGACTGTGTCATCAAAATGCACCATGGCCCTTGTCATCACAATGTTCCAGAATTATTGTCATCACAATGTTCCATGACCGTGTCATCACAATGCTCCATGGCCCTTGTCATCACAATGCTCCAGAATTCTTGTCATCACAATGTTCCATGACCGTGTCATCACAATGCTCCATAATTCTTGTCATCACAATGTTCCATGACCGTGTCATCACAATGCTCCATGGCCCTGGTCATCACAATGCTACAGATTGCTTGTCATCACAAAGTTCCATGACCGTGTCATCACAATGCACCATGGCCCTTGTCATCACAATGCTCCAGAATTCTTGTCATCACAATGTTCCATGACCATATCATCACAATGCTCCATGGTCCTTGTCATCACAATGCTCCAGAATTCTTTTCATCACAATGTTCCATGACCGTGTCATCACAATGCTCCATGGCCCTTGTCATCACAATGCTCCAGATTTTTGTCATCACAATGTTCCATGACCGTGTCATCACAATGCTCCAGAATTCTTGTCATCACAATGTTCCAGGACCGTGTCATCACAATGCTCCAGAATTCTTGTCATCACAGTGTTCCATGACTGTGTCATCACAATGCTCCATGGCCCTTGTAATCACAATGCTCCAGAATTCTGGTCATCACAAGGTTCCATGACCGTGTCATCACAATGCTCCATAATTCTTGTCATCAAAATGTTCCATGACCGTGTCATCACAATGTTCCCTGACCATGTCATCACAATGCTCCAGAATTCTTGTCATCACAATGCTCCAGAATTCTTGTCATCACAATGTTCCATGACCGTGTCATCACAATGCTCCAGAATTCTTGTCATCACAATGCTCCAGAATTCTTGTCATCACAATGTTCCATGACCGTGTCATCACAATGCTCCATGGCCCTGGTTATCACAATGCTCCAGATTGCTTGTCATCACAAAGTTCCATGACCGTGTCATGACAATGCACCATGGCCCTTGTCATCACGATGCTCCAGAATTCCTGTCATCACAATGTTCCATGACCGTGTCATCACAATGCCCCATGGCCCTTCTCATCACAATGCTCCAGAATTCTTGTCATCACAATGTTCCATGACGTGTCATCACAATGCTCCATAATTCTTGTCATCACAATGTTCCATGACCGTGTCATCACAATGCTCCAGAATTCTTGTCATCACAATGTTCCATGACCGTGTCATCATAATGCTCCATAATTCTTGTCATCACAATGTTCCATGACCATGTCATCACAATGCTACATGACCCTGGTCATCACAGTTCTCCATGACCTTTGTCATCACAATGCTCTATATAGTTTTTCATGACAATTCTAAATGACCACTTTAATCATTTTGCTTGCTGACCATTTTCATCACATTTCTCTATTGTCATTACAATTCCCCATGTCCCCATTCTTCACAATGCTCCATGATGCCTGTCATCACAATGCTCAATGGCTTTTGTTATCACAATGCTCCAGGACCAGTTTCATCACAATACTCCATCCCCCTTGTCATCACGGTGCATAATGAAACCTCTCATTACAATGCTCCATGACACTTGTCATCACAATGCTCCATGGCCCTTGTCTTCACAATGCTCCAGAATTCTTGTCATCACCATGTTCCATGACCATGTCATCACAATTCTCCATGACCCTTGTCATCACAATGCTCCATGGCCCTTGTCATCACAATGCTCCAGAATTCTTGTCATCACAATGTTCCATGACCGTGTCATCACAATGCTCCATGGCCCTTGTCATCACAATGCTCCATAATTCTTGTCATCACAATGTTCCATGACCGTGGCATCACAATGCTCCAGAATTCTTGTCATCACAATGTTCCATGACCATGTCATCACAATGCACCATGACCCTTGTCACCACAATGCTCCAGAATTCTTGTCATCACAATGTTCCATGACCGTGTCATCACAATGCTACATGGCCCTTTTCATCACAATGCTCCAGAATTCTTGTCATCACAATGTTCCATGACCGTGTCATCAGAATGCTACAGAATTCTTGTCATCACAATGTTCCATGACCGTGTCATCACAATGCTCCATAATTCTTGTCATCACAATGTTCCATGACCGTGTCATCACAATGCTCCATGGCCCTTGTCATCACAATGCTCCAGAATTCTTGTCATCACAATGTTCCATGACCATGTCATCACAATTCTCCATGGCCCTTGTCATCACAATGCTCCAGAATTCTTGTCATCACAATGTTCCATGACCGTGTCATCACAATGCTCCATGGCCCTTTTCATCACAATGCTCCAGAATTCTTGTCATCACAATGTTCCATGACCGTGTCATCACAATGCTCCAGAATTCTTGTCATCACAATGTTCCATGACCATGTCATCACAATGCTCCATGGCCCTTGTCATCACAATGCTCCAGAATTCTTGTCATCACAATGTTCCATGACCGTGTCATCACAATGCTCCATAATTCTTGTCATCACAATGTTCCATGACCGTGTCATCACAATGCTACATGACCCTGGTCATCACAGTTCTCCATGACCTTTGTCATCACAATGCTCTATATAGATTTTCATGACAATTCTAAATGACCACTTTAATCATTTTGCTTGCTGACCATTTTCATCACATTCCTCTATTGTCATTACAATTCCCCATGTCCCCATTCTTCACAATGCTCCATGATGCCTGTCATCACAATGCTCAATGGCTTTTGTTATCACAATGCTCCAGGACCAGTTTCATCACAATACTCCATCCCCCTTGTCATCACGGTGCACAATGAAACCTCTCATTACAATGCTCCATGACACTTGTCATCACAATGCTCCATGGCCCTTGTCTTCACAATGCTCCAGAATTCTTGTCATCACCATGTTCCATGACCACGTCATCACAATTCTCCATGGCCCTTGTAATCACAATGCTCCATGGCCCTTGTCATCACAATGCGCCAGAATTATTGTCATCACAATGTTCCATGACCGTGTCATCACAATGCTCCATGGCCCTTGTCATCACAATGCTCCAGAATTCTTGTCATCACAATGTTCCATGACCGTGTCATCACAATGCTCCATAATTCTTGTCATCACAATGTTCCATGACCGTGTCATCACAATGCTCCAGAATTCTTGTCATCACAATGTTCCATGACCGTGTCATCACAATGCTCCATAATTCTTGTCATCACAATGTTCCATGACCGTGTCATCACAATGCTCCAGAATTCTTGTCATCACAATGTTCCATGACCATGACATCACAATGCACCATGACACTTGTCACCACAATGCTCCAGAATTCTTGTCATCACAATGTTCCATGACCGTGTCATCACAATGCTACATGGCCCTTGTCATCACAATGCTCCAGAATTCTTGTCATCACAATGTTCCATGACCGTGTCATCACAATATTCCCTGACCATGTCATCACAATGCTCCAGAATTCTTGTCATCACAATGCTCCAGAATTCTTGTCATCACAATGCTCCAGAATTCTTGTCATCACAATGCTCCAGAATTCTTGTCATCACAATATTCCATGACCGTGTCATCACAATGCTCCAGAATTCTTGTCATCACAATGCTCCAGAATTCTTGTCATCACAATGTTCCATGACCGTGTCATCACAATGCTCCATGGCCCTGGTCATCACAATGCTCCAGATTGCTTGTCATCACAAAGTTCCATGACCGTGTCATGACAATGCACCATGGCCCTTGTCATCACGATGCTCCAGAATTCTTGTCATCACAATGTTCCATGACCGTGTCATCACAATGCTCCATAATTCTTGTCATCACAATGTTCCATGACCGTGTCATCACAATGCTCCAGAATTCTTGTCATCACAATGTTCCATGACCATGTCATCACAATGCTCCATGGCCCTTGTCATCACAATGCTCCAGAATTCTTGTCATCACAATGTTCCATGACCGTGTCATCATAATGCTCCATAATTCTTGTCATCACTATGTTCCATGACCGTGTCATCACAATGCTCCATGGCCCTTGTCATCACAATGCTCCAGAATTCTTGTCATCACAATGTTCCATGACCATGTCATCACAATTCTCCATGGCCCTTGTCATCACAATGCTCCAGAATTCTTGTCATCACAATGTTCCATGACCGTGTCATCACAATGCTCCATGGCACTTTTCATCACAATGCTCCAGAATTCTTGTCATCACAATGTTCCATGACCGTGTCATCACAATGCTCCAGAATTCTTGTCATCACAATGTTCCATGACCATGTCATCACAATGCTCCATGGCCCTTGTCATCACAATGCTCCAGAATTCTTGTCATCACAATGTTCCATGACCGTGTCATCACAATGCTCCATAATTCTTGTCATCACAATGTTCCATGACCGTGTCATCACAATGCTACATGACCCTGGTCATCACAGTTCTCCATGACCTTTGTCATCACAATGCTCTATATAGTTTTTCATGACAATTCTAAATGACCACTTTAATCATTTTGCTTGCTGACCATTTTCATCACATTTCTCTATTGTCATTACAATTCCCCATGTCCCCATTCTTCACAATGCTCCATGATGCCTGTCATCACAATGCTCAATGGCTTTTGTTATCACAATGCTCCAGGACCAGTTTCATCACAATACTCCATCCCCCTTGTCATCACGGTGCACAATGAAACCTCTCATTACAATGCTCCATGACACTTGTCATCACATTGCTCCATGGCCCTTGTCTTCACAATGCTCCAGAATTCTTGTCATCACCATGTTCCATGACCACGTCATCACAATTCTCCATGGCCCTTGTCATCACAATGCTCCATGGCCCTTGTCATCACAATGCGCCAGAATTCTTGTCATCACAATGTTCCATGACCGTGTCATCACAATGCTCCATGGCCCTTGTCATCACAATGCTCCAGAATTCTTGTCATCACAATGTTCCATGACCGTGTCATCACAATGCTCCATAATTCTTGTCATCACAATGTTCCATGACCGTGTCATCACAATGCTCCAGAATTCTTGTCATCACAATGTTCCATGACCGTGTCATCACAATGCTCCATAATTCTTGTCATCACAATGTTCCATGACCATGTCATCACAATGCTCCAGAATTCTTGTCATCACAATGTTCCATGACCATGTCATCACAATGCACCATGACCCTTGTCACCACAATGCTCCAGAATTCTTGTCATCACAATGTTCCATGACCGTGTCATCACAATGCTACATGGCCCTTGTCATCACAATGCTCCAGAATTCTTGTCATCACAATGTTCCATGACCGTGTCATCACAATATTCCCTGACCATGTCATCACAATGCTCCAGAATTCTTGTCATCACAATGCTCCAGAATTCTTGTCATCACAATATTCCATGACCGTGTCATCACAATGCTCCAGAATTCTTGTCATCACAATGCTCCAGAATTCTTGTCATCACAATGTTCCATGACCGTGTCATCACAATGCTCCATGGCCCTGGTCATCACAATGCTCCAGATTGCTTGTCATCACAAAGTTCCATGACCGTGTCATGACAATGCACCATGGCCCTTGTCATCACGATGCTCCAGAATTCTTGTCATCACAATGTTCCATGACCGTGTCATCACAATGCTCCATAATTCTTGTCATCACAATGTTCCATGACCGTGTCATCACAATGCTCCAGAATTCTTGTCATCACAATGTTCCATGACCATGTCATCACAATGCTCCATGGCCCTTGTCATCACAATGCTCCAGAATTCTTGTCATCACAATGTTCCATGACCGTGTCATCATAATGCTCCATAATTCTTGTCATCACAATGTTCCATGACCGTGTCATCACAATGCTACATGACACTGGTCATCACATTTCTCCATGACCTTTGTCATCACAATGCTCTATATAGTTTTTCATGACAATTCTAAATGACCACTTTAATCATTTTGCTTGCTGACCATTTTCATCACATTTCTCTATTGTCATTACAATTCCCCATGTCCCCATTCTTCACAATGCTCCATGATGCCTGTCATCACAATGCTCAATGGCTTTTGTTATCACAATGCTCCAGGACCAGTTTCATCACAATACTCCATCCCCCTTGTCATCACGGTGCACAATGAAACCTCTCATTACAATGCTCCATGACACTTGTCATCACAATGCTCCATGGCCCTTGTCATCACAATGCACCAGAATTCTTGTCATCACAATGTTCCATGACCGTGTCATCACAATGCTCCATGGCCCTTTTCATCACAATGCTCCAGATTTCTTGTCATCACAGTGTTCCATGACCGTGTCATCACAATGCTCCATGGCCCTTGTAATCACAATGCTCCAGAATTCTTGTCATCACAAGGTTCCATGACCGTGTCATCACAATGCTCCATAATCCTTGTCATCAAAATGTTCCATGACCGTGTCATCACAATATTCCCTGACCATGTCATCACAATGCTCCAGAATTCTTGTCATCACAATATTCCATGACCGTGTCATCACAATGCTCCAGAATTCTTGTCATCACAATGCTCCAGAATTCTTCTCATCACAATGTTCCATGACCGTGTCATCACAATGCTCCATGGCCCTGGTCATCACAATGCTACATGACCCTGGTCATCACATTTCTCCATGACCTTTGTCATCACAATGCTCTATATAGTTTTTCATGACAATTCTAAATGACCACTTTAATCACTTTGCTTGCTGACCATTTTCATCACATTTCTCTATTGTCATTACAATTCCCCATGTCCCCATTCTTCACAATGCTCCATGATGCCTGTCATCACAATGCTCAATGGCTTTTGTTATCACAATGCTCCAGGACCAGTTTCATCACAGTACTCCATCCCCCTTGTCATCACGGTGCACAATGAAACCTCTCATTACAATGCTCCATGACACTTGTCATCACAATGCTCCATGGCCCTTGTCTTCACAATGCTCCAGAATTCTTGTCATCACCATGTTCCATGACCATGTCATCACAATTCTCCATGGCCCTTGTCATCACAATGCTCCATGGCCCTTGTCATCACAATGCGCCAGAATTCTTGTCATCACAATGTTCCATGACCGTGTCATCACAATGCTCCATAATTCTTGTCATCACAATGTTCCATGACCGTGTCATCACAATGCTCCAGAATTCTTGTCATCACAATGTTCCATGACCGTGTCATCACAATGCTCCATAATTCTTGTCATCACAATGTTCCATGACCGTGTCATCACAATGCTCCATAATTCTTGTCATCAAAATATTCCATGACCGTGTCATCACAATGCTCCATGGCCCTTTTCATCACAATGCTCCAGAATTCTTGTCATCACAATGTTCCATGACCATGTCATCACAATTCTCCATGGCACTTGAAATCACAATGCTCCAGAATTCTTGTCATCACAATGTTCCATGACCGTGTCATCACAATGCTCCATGACCCTTGTCATCACAATGCTCCAGAATTCTTGTCATCACAATGTTCCATGACCGTGTCATCACAATGCTCCATGGCCCTGGTCATCACAATGCTCCAGATTGCTTGTCATCACAAAGTTCCATGACCGTGTCATCACAATGCACCATGGCCCTTGTCATCAGAATGCTCCAGAATTCTTGTCATCACAATGTTCCATGACCGTGTCATCACAATGCTCCATGGTCCTTGTCATCACAATGCTCCAGAATTCTTGTCATCACAATGTTCCATGACCGTGTCATCACAATGCTCCATGGCCCTTTTCATCACAATGCTCCAGATTTCTTGTCATCACAATGTTCCATGACCGTGTCATCACAATGCTCCAGAATTCTTGTCATCACAATGTTCCATGACCGTGTCATCACAATGCTCCAGAATTCTTGTCATCACAGTGTTCCATGACCGTGTCATCACAATGCTCCATGGCCCTTGTAATCACAATGCAACAGAATTCTTGTCATCACAAGGTTCCATGACCGTGTCATCACAATGCTCCATAATTCTTGTCATCAAAATGTTCCATGACCGTGTCATCACAATATTCCCTGACCATGTCATCACAATGCTCCAGAATTCTTGTCATCACAATGCTCCAGAATTCTTGTCATCACAATATTCCATGACCGTGTCATCACAATGCTCCAGAATTCTTGTCATCACAATGCTCCAGAATTCTTGTCATCACAATGTTCCATGACCGTGTCATCACAATGCTCCATGGCCCTGGTCATCACAATGCTCCAGATTGCTTGTCATTACAAAGTTCCATGACCGTGTCATGACAATGCACCATGGCCCTTGTCATCACGATGCTCCAGAATTCTTGTCATCACAATGTTCCATGACCGTGTCATCACAATGCTCCATAATTCTTGTCATCACAATGTTCCATGACCGTGTCATCACAATGCTCCAGAATTCTTGTCATCACAATGTTCCATGACCATGTCATCACAATGCTCCATGGCCCTTGTCATCACAATGCTCCAGAATTCTTGTCATCACAATGTTCCATGACCGTGTCATCATAATGCTCCATAATTCTTGTCATCACAATGTTCCATGACCATGTCATCACAATGCTACATGACCCTGGTCATCACAGTTCTCCATGACCTTTGTCATCACAATGCTCTATATAGTTTTTCATGACAATTCTAAATGACCACTTTAATCATTTTGCTTGCTGACCATTTTCATCACATTTCTCTATTGTCATTACAATTCCCCATGTCCCCATTCTTCACAATGCTCCATGATGCCTGTCATCACAATGCTCAATGGCTTTTGTTATCACAATGCTCCAGGACCAGTTTCATCACAATACTCCATCCCCTTGTCATCACGGTGCACAATGAAACCTCTCATTACAATGCTCCATGACACTTGTCATCACAATGCTCCATGGCCCTTGTCTTCACAATGCTCCAGAATTCTTGTCATCACCATGTTCCATGACCATGTCATCACAATTCTCCATGGCCCTTGTCATCACAATGCTCCATGGCCCTTGTCATCACAATGCTCCAGAATTCTTGTCATCACAATGTTCCATGACCGTGTCATCACAATGCTCCATGGCCCTTGTCATCACAATGCTCCATAATTCTTGTCATCACAATGTTCCATGACCGTGGCATCACAATGCTCCAGAATTCTTGTCATCACAATGTTCCATGACCATGTCATCACAATGCACCATGACCCTTGTCACCACAATGCTCCACAATTCTTGTCATCACAATGTTCCATGACCGTGTCATCACAATGCTACATGGCCCTTTTCATCACAATGCTCCAGAATTCTTGTCATCACAATGTTCCATGACCGTGTCATCAGAATGCTCCAGAATTCTTGTCATCACAATGTTCCATGACCGTGTCATCACAATGCTCCATAATTCTTGTCATCACAATGTTCCATGACCGTGTCATCACAATGCTCCATGGCCCTTGTCATCACAATGCTCCAGAATTCTTGTCATCACAATGTTCCATGACCGTGTCATCACAATGCTCCAGAATTCTTGTCATCACAATGTTCCATGACCATGTCATCACAATGCTCCATGGCCCTTGTCATCACAATGCTCCAGAATTCTTGTCATCACAATGTTCCATGACCGTGTCATCACAATGCTCCATAATTCTTTTCATCACAATGTTCCATGACCGTGTCATCACAATGCTACATGACCCTGGTCATCACAGTTCTCCATGACCTTTGTCATCACAATGCTCTATATAGTTTTTCATGACAATTCTAAATGACCACTTTAATCATTTTGCTTGCTGACCATTTTCATCACATTCCTCTATTGTCATTACAATTCCCCATGTCCCCATTCTTCACAATGCTCCATGATGCCTGTCATCACAATGCTCAATGGCTTTTGTTATCACAATGCTCCAGGACCAGTTTCATCACAATACTCCATCCCCCTTGTCATCACGGTGCACAATGAAACCTCTCATTACAATGCTCCATGACACTTGTCATCACAATGCTCCATGGCCCTTGTCTTCACAATGCTCCAGAATTCTTGTCATCACCATGTTCCATGACCACGTCATCACAATTCTCCATGGCCCTTGTCATCACAATGCTCCATGGCCCTTGTCATCACAATGCGCCAGAATTATTGTCATCACAATGTTCCATGACCGTGTCATCACAATGCTCCATGGCCCTTGTCATCACAATGCTCCAGAATTCTTGTCATCACAATGTTCCATGACCGTGTCATCACAATGCTCCATAATTCTTGTCATCACAATGTTCCATGACCGTGTCATCACAATGCTCCAGAATTCTTGTCATCACAATGTTCCATGACCGTGTCATCAAAATGCTCCATAATTCTTGTCATCACAATGTTCCATGACCGTGTCATCACAATGCTCCAGAATTCTTGTCATCACAATGTTCCATGACCATGACATCACAATGCACCATGACACTTGTCACCACAATGCTCCAGAATTCTTGTCATCACAATGTTCCATGACCGTGTCATCACAATGCTACATGGCCCTTGTCATCACAATGCTCCAGAATTCTTGTCATCACAATGTTCCATGACCGTGTCATCACAATATTCCCTGACCATGTCATCACAATGCTCCAGAATTCTTGTCATCACAATGCTCCAGAATTCTTGTCATCACAATGCTCCAGAATTCTTGTCATCACAATGCTCCAGAATTCTTGTCATCACAATATTCCATGACCGTGTCATCACAATGCTCCAGAATTCTTGTCATCACAATGCTCCAGAATTCTTGTCATCACAATGTTCCATGACCGTGTCATCACAATGCTCCATGGCCCTGGTCATCACAATGCTCCAGATTGCTTGTCATCACAAAGTTCCATGACCGTGTCATGACAATGCACCATGGCCCTTGTCATCACGATGCTCCAGAATTCTTGTCATCACAATGTTCCATGACCGTGTCATCACAATGCTCCATAATTCTTGTCATCACAATGTTCCATGACCGTGTCATCACAATGCTCCAGAATTCTTGTCATCACAATGTTCCATGACCATGTCATCACAATGCTCCATGTCCCTTGTCATCACAATGCTCCAGAATTCTTGTCATCACAATGTTCCATGACCGTGTCATCATAATGCTCCATAATTCTTGTCATCACTATGTTCCATGACCGTGTCATCACAATGCTCCATGGCCCTTGTCATCACAATGCTCCAGAATTCTTGTCATCACAATGTTCCATGACCATGTCATCACAATTCTCCATGGCCCTTGTCATCACAATGCTCCAGAATTCTTGTCATCACAATGTTCCATGACCGTGTCATCACAATGCTCCATGGCACTTTTCATCACAATGCTCCAGAATTCTTGTCATCACAATGTTCCATGACCGTGTCATCACAATGCTCCAGAATTCTTGTCATCACAATGTTCCATGACCATGTCATCACAATGCTCCATGGCCCTTGTCATCACAATGCTCCAGAATTCTTGTCATCACAATGTTCCATGACCGTGTCATCACAATGCTCCATAATTCTTGTCATCACAATGTTCCATGACCGTGTCATCACAATGCTACATGACCCTGGTCATCACAGTTCTCCATGACCTTTGTCATCACAATGCTCTATATAGTTTTTCATGACAATTCTAAATGACCACTTTAATCATTTTGCTTGCTGACCATTTTCATCACATTTCTCTATTGTCATTACAATTCCCCATGTCCCCATTCTTCACAATGCTCCATGATGCCTGTCATCACAATGCTCAATGGCTTTTGTTATCACAATGCTCCAGGACCAGTTTCATCACAATACTCCATCCCCCTTGTCATCACGGTGCACAATGAAACCTCTCATTACAATGCTCCATGACACTTGTCATCACATTGCTCCATGGCCCTTGTCTTCACAATGCTCCAGAATTCTTGTCATCACCATGTTCCATGACCACGTCATCACAATTCTCCATGGCCCTTGTCATCACAATGCTCCATGGCCCTTGTCATCACAATGCGCCAGAATTCTTGTCATCACAATGTTCCATGACCGTGTCATCACAATGCTCCATGGCCCTTGTCATCACAATGCTCCAGAATTCTTGTCATCACAATGTTCCATGACCGTGTCATCACAATGCTCCATAATTCTTGTCATCACAATGTTCCATGACCGTGTCATCACAATGCTCCAGAATTCTTGTCATCACAATGTTCCATGACCGTGTCATCACAATGCTCCATAATTCTTGTCATCACAATGTTCCATGACCGTGTCATCACAATGCTCCAGAATTCTTGTCATCACAATGTTCCATGACCATGTCATCACAATGCACCATGACCCTTGTCACCACAATGCTCCAGAATTCTTGTCATCACAATGTTCCATGACCGTGTCATCACAATGCTACATGGCCCTTGTCATCACAATGCTCCAGAATTCTTGTCATCACAATGTTCCATGACCGTGTCATCACAATATTCCCTGACCATGTCATCACAATGCTCCAGAATTCTTGTCATCACAATGCTCCAGAATTCTTGTCATCACAATATTCCATGACCGTGTCATCACAATGCTCCAGAATTCTTGTCATCACAATGCTCCAGAATTCTTGTCATCACAATGTTCCATGACCGTGTCATCACAATGCTCCATGGCCCTGGTCATCACAATGCTCCAGATTGCTTGTCATCACAAAGTTCCATGACCGTGTCATGACAATGCACCATGGCCCTTGTCATCACGATGCTCCAGAATTCTTGTCATCACAATGTTCCATGACCGTGTCATCACAATGCTCCATAATTCTTGTCATCACAATGTTCCATGACCGTGTCATCACAATGCTCCAGAATTCTTGTCATCACAATGTTCCATGACCATGTCATCACAATGCTCCATGGCCCTTGTCATCACAATGCTCCAGAATTCTTGTCATCACAATGTTCCATGACCGTGTCATCATAATGCTCCATAATTCTTGTCATCACAATGTTCCATGACCGTGTCATCACAATGCTACATGACACTGGTCATCACATTTCTCCATGACCTTTGTCATCACAATGCTCTATATAGTTTTTCATGACAATTCTAAATGACCACTTTAATCGTTTTGCTTGCTGACCATTTTCATCACATTTCTCTATTGTCATTACAATTCCCCATGTCCCCATTCTTCACAATGCTCCATGATGCCTGTCATCACAATGCTCAATGGCTTTTGTTATCACAATGCTCCAGGACCAGTTTCATCACAATACTCCATCCCCCTTGTCATCACGGTGCACAATGAAACCTCTCATTACAATGCTCCATGACACTTGTCATCACAATGCTCCATGGCCCTTGTCATCACAATGCACCAGAATTCTTGTCATCACAATGTTCCATGACCGTGTCATCACAATGCTCCATGGCCCTTTTCATCACAATGCTCCAGATTTCTTGTCATCACAGTGTTCCATGACCGTGTCATCACAATGCTCCATGGCCCTTGTAATCACAATGCTCCAGAATTCTTGTCATCACAAGGTTCCATGACCGTGTCATCACAATGCTCCATAATCCTTGTCATCAAAATGTTCCATGACCGTGTCATCACAATATTCCCTGACCATGTCATCACAATGCTCCAGAATTCTTGTCATCACAATGCTCCAGAATTCTTGTCATCACAATATTCCATGACCGTGTCATCACAATGCTCCAGAATTCTTGTCATCACAATGCTCCAGAATTCTTCTCATCACAATGTTCCATGACCGTGTCATCACAATGCTCCATGGCCCTGGTCATCACAATGCTACATGACCCTGGTCATCACATTTCTCCATGACCTTTGTCATCACAATGCTCTATATAGTTTTTCATGACAATTCTAAATGACCACTTTAATCACTTTGCTTGCTGACCATTTTCATCACATTTCTCTATTGTCATTACAATTCCCCATGTCCCCATTCTTCACAATGCTCCATGATGCCTGTCATCACAATGCTCAATGGCTTTTGTTATCACAATGCTCCAGGACCAGTTTCATCACAGTACTCCATCCCCCTTGTCATCACGGTGCACAATGAAACCTCTCATTACAATGCTCCATGACACTTGTCATCACAATGCTCCATGGCCCTTGTCTTCACAATGCTCCAGAATTCTTGTCATCACCATGTTCCATGACCATGTCATCACAATTCTCCATGGCCCTTGTCATCACAATGCTCCATGGCCCTTGTCATCACAATGCGCCAGAATTCTTGTCATCACAATGTTCCATGACCGTGTCATCACAATGCTCCATAATTCTTGTCATCACAATGTTCCATGACCGTGTCATCACAATGCTCCAGAATTCTTGTCATCACAATGTTCCATGACCGTGTCATCACAATGCTCCATAATTCTTGTCATCACAATGTTCCATGACCGTGTCATCACAATGCTCCATAATTCTTGTCATCAAAATATTCCATGACCGTGTCATCACAATGCTCCATGGCCCTTGTCATCACAATGCTCCAGAATTCTTGTCATCACAATGTTCCATGACCATGTCATCACAATTCTCCATGGCACTTGAAATCACAATGCTCCAGAATTCTTGTCATCACAATGTTCCATGACCGTGTCATCACAATGCTCCATGACCCTTGTCATCACAATGCTCCAGAATTCTTGTCATCACAATGTTCCATGACCGTGTCATCACAATGCTCCATGGCCCTGGTCATCACAATGCTCCAGATTGCTTGTCATCACAAAGTTCCATGACCGTGTCATCACAATGCACCATGGCCCTTGTCATCAGAATGCTCCAGAATTCTTGTCATCACAATGTTCCATGACCGTGTCATCACAATGCTCCATGGTCCTTGTCATCACAATGCTCCAGAATTCTTGTCATCACAATGTTCCATGACCGTGTCATCACAATGCTCCATGGCCCTTTTCATCACAATGCTCCAGATTTCTTGTCATCACAATGTTCCATGACCGTGTCATCACAATGCTCCAGAATTCTTGTCATCACAATGTTCCATGACCGTGTCATCACAATGCTCCAGAATTCTTGTCATCACAGTGTTCCATGACCGTGTCATCACAATGCTCCATGGCCCTTGTAATCACAATGCAACAGAATTCTTGTCATCACAAGGTTCCATGACCGTGTCATCACAATGCTCCATAATTCTTGTCATCAAAATGTTCCATGACCGTGTCATCACAATATTCCCTGACCATGTCATCACAATGCTCCAGAATTCTTGTCATCACAATGCTCCAGAATTCTTGTCATCACAATGTTCCATGACCGTGTCATCACAATGCTCCATGGCCCTGGTCATCACAATGCTCCAGATTGCTTGTCATTACAAAGTTCCATGACCGTGTCATGACAATGCACCATGGCCCTTGTCATCACGATGCTCCAGAATTCTTGTCATCACAATGTTCCATGACCGTGTCATCACAATGCTCCATAATTCTTGTCATCACAATGTTCCATGACCGTGTCATCACAATGCTCCAGAATTCTTGTCATCACAATGTTCCATGACCATGTCATCACAATGCTCCATGGCCCTTGTCATCACAATGCTCCAGAATTCTTGTCATCACAATGTTCCATGACCGTGTCATCATAATGCTCCATAATTCTTGTCATCACAATGTTCCATGACCATGTCATCACAATGCTACATGACCCTGGTCATCACAGTTCTCCATGACCTTTGTCATCACAATGCTCTATATAGTTTTTCATGACAATTCTAAATGACCACTTTAATCATTTTGCTTGCTGACCATTTTCATCACATTTCTCTATTGTCATTACAATTCCCCATGTCCCCATTCTTCACAATGCTCCATGATGCCTGTCATCACAATGCTCAATGGCTTTTGTTATCACAATGCTCCAGGACCAGTTTCATCACAATACTCCATCCCCCTTGTCATCACGGTGCACAATGAAACCTCTCATTACAATGCTCCATGACACTTGTCATCACAATGCTCCATGGCCCTTGTCTTCACAATGCTCCAGAATTCTTGTCATCACCATGTTCCATGACCATGTCATCACAATTCTCCATGGCCCTTGTCATCACAATGCTCCATGGCCCTTGTCATCACAATGCTCCAGAATTCTTGTCATCACAATGTTCCATGACCGTGTCATCACAATGCTCCATGGCCCTTGTCATCACAATGCTCCATAATTCTTGTCATCACAATGTTCCATGACCGTGGCATCACAATGCTCCAGAATTCTTGTCATCACAATGTTCCATGACCATGTCATCACAATGCACCATGACCCTTGTCACCACAATGCTCCAGAATTCTTGTCATCACAATGTTCCATGACCGTGTCATCACAATGCTACATGGCCCTTTTCATCACAATGCTCCAGAATTCTTGTCATCACAATGTTCCATGACCGTGTCATCAGAATGCTCCAGAATTCTTGTCATCACAATGTTCCATGACCGTGTCATCACAATGCTCCATAATTCTTGTCATCACAATGTTCCATGACCGTGTCATCACAATGCTCCATGGCCCTTGTCATCACAATGCTCCAGAATTCTTGTCATCACAATGTTCCATGACCGTGTCATCACAATGCTCCAGAATTCTTGTCATCACAATGTTCCATGACCATGTCATCACAATGCTCCATGGCCCTTGTCATCACAATGCTCCAGAATTCTTGTCATCACAATGTTCCATGACCGTGTCATCACAATGCTCCATAATTCTTTTCATCACAATGTTCCATGACCTTGTCATCACAATGCTACATGACCCTGGTCATCACAGTTCTCCATGACCTTTGTCATCACAATGCTCTATATAGTTTTTCATGACAATTCTAAATGACCACTTTAATCATTTTGCTTGCTGACCATTTTCATCACATTCCTCTATTGTCATTACAATTCCCCATGTCCCCATTCTTCACAATGCTCCATGATGCCTGTCATCACAATGCTCAATGGCTTTTGTTATCACAATGCTCCAGGACCAGTTTCATCACAATACTCCATCCCCCTTGTCATCACGGTGCACAATGAAACCTCTCATTACAATGCTCCATGACACTTGTCATCACAATGCTCCATGGCCCTTGTCTTCACAATGCTCCAGAATTCTTGTCATCACCATGTTCCATGACCACGTCATCACAATTCTCCATGGCCCTTGTCATCACAATGCTCCATGGCCCTTGTCATCACAATGCGCCAGAATTATTGTCATCACAATGTTCCATGACCGTGTCATCACAATGCTCCATGGCCCTTGTCATCACAATGCTCCAGAATTCTTGTCATCACAATGTTCCATGACCGTGTCATCACAATGCTCCATAATTCTTGTCATCACAATGTTCCATGACCGTGTCATCACAATGCTCCAGAATTCTTGTCATCACAATGTTCCATGACCGTGTCATCACAATGCTCCATAATTCTTGTCATCACAATGTTCCATGACCGTGTCATCACAATGCTCCAGAATTCTTGTCATCACAATGTTCCATGACCATGACATCACAATGCACCATGACACTTGTCACCACAATGCTCCAGAATTTTTGTCATCACAATGTTCCATGACCGTGTCATCACAATGCTACATGGCCCTTGTCATCACAATGCTCCAGAATTCTTGTCATCACAATGTTCCATGACCGTGTCATCACAATATTCCCTGACCATGTCATCACAATGCTCCAGAATTCTTGTCATCACAATGCTCCAGAATTATTGTCATCACAATGCTCCAGAATTCTTGTCATCACAATGCTCCAGAATTCTTGTCATCACAATATTCCATGACCGTGTCATCACAATGCTCCAGAATTCTTGTCATGACAATGCTCCAGAATTCTTGTCATCACAATGTTCCATGACCGTGTCATCACAATGCTCCATGGCCCTGGTCATCACAATGCTCCAGATTGCTTGTCATCACAAAGTTCCATGACCGTGTCATGACAATGCACCATGGCCCTTGTCATCACGATGCTCCAGAATTCTTGTCATCACAATGTTCCATGACCGTGTCATCACAATGCTCCATAATTCTTGTCATCACAATGTTCCATGACCGTGTCATCACAATGCTCCAGAATTCTTGTCATCACAATGTTCCATGACCATGTCATCACAATGCTCCATGGCCCTTGTCATCACAATGCTCCAGAATTCTTGTCATCACAATGTTCCATGACCGTGTCATCATAATGCTCCATAATTCTTGTCATCACTATGTTCCATGACCGTGTCATCACAATGCTCCATGGCCCTTGTCATCACAATGCTCCAGAATTCTTGTCATCACAATGTTCCATGACCATGTCATCACAATTCTCCATGGCCCTTGTCATCACAATGCTCCAGAATTCTTGTCATCACAATGTTCCATGACCGTGTCATCACAATGCTCCATGGCACTTTTCATCACAATGCTCCAGAATTCTTGTCATCACAATGTTCCATGACCGTGTCATCACAATGCTCCAGAATTCTTGTCATCACAATGTTCCATGACCATGTCATCACAATGCTCCATGGCCCTTGTCATCACAATGCTCCAGAATTCTTGTCATCACAATGTTCCATGACCGTGTCATCACAATGCTCCATAATTCTTGTCATCACAATGTTCCATGACCGTGTCATCACAATGCTACATGACCCTGGTCATCACAGTTCTCCATGACCTTTGTCATCACAATGCTCTATATAGTTTTTCATGACAATTCTAAATGACCACTTTAATCATTTTGCTTGCTGACCATTTTCATCACATTTCTCTATTGTCATTACAATTCCCCATGTCCCCATTCTTCACAATGCTCCATGATGCCTGTCATCACAATGCTCAATGGCTTTTGTTATCACAATGCTCCAGGACCAGTTTCATCACAATACTCCATCCCCCTTGTCATCACGGTGCACAATGAAACCTCTCATTACAATGCTCCATGACACTTGTCATCACATTGCTCCATGGCCCTTGTCTTCACAATGCTCCAGAATTCTTGTCATCACCATGTTCCATGACCACGTCATCACAATTCTCCATGGCCCTTGTCATCACAATGCTCCATGGCCCTTGTCATCACAATGCGCCAGAATTCTTGTCATCACAATGTTCCATGACCGTGTCATCACAATGCTCCATGGCCCTTGTCATCACAATGCTCCAGAATTCTTGTCATCACAATGTTCCATGACCGTGTCATCACAATGCTCCATAATTCTTGTCATCACAATGTTCCATGACCGTGTCATCACAATGCTCCAGAATTCTTGTCATCACAATGTTCCATGACCGTGTCATCACAATGCTCCATAATTCTTGTCATCACAATGTTCCATGACCGTGTCATCACAATGCTCCAGAATTCTTGTCATCACAATGTTCCATGACCATGTCATCACAATGCACCATGACCCTTGTCACCACAATGCTCCAGAATTCTTGTCATCACAATGTTCCATGACCGTGTCATCACAATGCTACATGGCCCTTGTCATCACAATGCTCCAGAATTCTTGTCATCACAATGTTCCATGACCGTGTCATCACAATATTCCCTGACCATGTCATCACAATGCTCCAGAATTCTTGTCATCACAATGCTCCAGAATTCTTGTCATCACAATATTCCATGACCGTGTCATCACAATGCTCCAGAATTCTTGTCATCACAATGCTCCAGAATTCTTGTCATCACAATGTTCCATGACCGTGTCATCACAATGCTCCATGGCCCTGGTCATCACAATGCTCCAGATTGCTTGTCATCACAAAGTTCCATGACCGTGTCATGACAATGCACCATGGCCCTTGTCATCACGATGCTCCAGAATTCTTGTCATCACAATGTTCCATGACCGTGTCATCACAATGCTCCATAATTCTTGTCATCACAATGTTCCATGACCGTGTCATCACAATGCTCCAGAATTCTTGTCATCACAATGTTCCATGACCATGTCATCACAATGCTCCATGGCCCTTGTCATCACAATGCTCCAGAATTCTTGTCATCACAATGTTCCATGACCGTGTCATCATAATGCTCCATAATTCTTGTCATCACAATGTTCCATGACCGTGTCATCACAATGCTACATGACCCTGGTCATCACATTTCTCCATGACCTTTGTCATCACAATGCTCTATATAGTTTTTCATGACAATTCTAAATGACCACTTTAATCATTTTGCTTGCTGACCATTTTCATCACATTTCTCTATTGTCATTACAATTCCCCATGTCCCCATTCTTCACAATGCTCCATGATGCCTGTCATCACAATGCTCAATGGCTTTTGTTATCACAATGCTCCAGGACCAGTTTCATCACAATACTCCATCCCCCTTGTCATCACGGTGCACAATGAAACCTCTCATTACAATGCTCCATGACACTTGTCATCACAATGCTCCATGGCCCTTGTCATCACAATGCACCAGAATTCTTGTCATCACAATGTTCCATGACCGTGTCATCACAATGCTCCATGGCCCTTTTCATCACAATGCTCCAGATTTCTTGTCATCACAGTGTTCCATGACCGTGTCATCACAATGCTCCATGGCCCTTGTAATCACAATGCTCCAGAATTCTTGTCATCACAAGGTTCCATGACCGTGTCATCACAATGCTCCATAATCCTTGTCATCAAAATGTTCCATGACCGTGTCATCACAATATTCCCTGACCATGTCATCACAATGCTCCAGAATTCTTGTCATCACAATGCTCCAGAATTCTTGTCATCACAATATTCCATGACCGTGTCATCACAATGCTCCAGAATTCTTGTCATCACAATGCTCCAGAATTCTTGTCATCACAATGTTCCATGACCGTGTCATCACAATGCTCCATGGCCCTGGTCATCACAATGCTCCAGATTGCTTGTCATTACAAAGTTCCATGACCGTGTCATGACAATGCACCATGGCCCTTGTCATCACGATGCTCCAGAATTCTTGTCATCACAATGTTCCATGACCGTGTCATCACAATGCTCCATAATTCTTGTCATCACAATGTTCCATGACCGTGTCATCACAATGCTCCAGAATTCTTGTCATCACAATGTTCCATGACCATGTCATCACAATGCTCCATGGCCCTTGTCATCACAATGCTCCAGAATTCTTGTCATCACAATGTTCCATGACCGTGTCATCATAATGCTCCATAATTCTTGTCATCACAATGTTCCATGACCATGTCATCACAATGCTACATGACCCTGGTCATCACAGTTCTCCATGACCTTTGTCATCACAATGCTCTATATAGTTTTTCATGACAATTCTAAATGACCACTTTAATCATTTTGCTTGCTGACCATTTTCATCACATTTCTCTATTGTCATTACAATTCCCCATGTCCCCATTCTTCACAATGCTCCATGATGCCTGTCATCACAATGCTCAATGGCTTTTGTTATCACAATGCTCCAGGACCAGTTTCATCACAATACTCCATCCCCCTTGTCATCACGGTGCACAATGAAACCTCTCATTACAATGCTCCATGACACTTGTCATCAAAATGCTCCATGGCCCTTGTCTTCACAATGCTCCAGAATTCTTGTCATCACCATGTTCCATGACCATGTCATCACAATTCTCCATGACCCTTGTCATCACAATGCTCCATGGCCCTTGTCATCACAATGCTCCAGAATTCTTGTCATCACAATGTTCCATGACCGTGTCATCACAATGCTCCATGGCCCTTGTCATCACAATGCTCCATAATTCTTGTCATCACAATGTTCCATGACCGTGGCATCACAATGCTCCAGAATTCTTGTCATCACAATGTTCCATGACCATGTCATCACAATGCACCATGACCCTTGTCACCACAATGCTCCAGAATTCTTGTCATCACAATGTTCCATGACCGTGTCATCACAATGCTACATGGCCCTTTTCATCACAATGCTCCAGAATTCTTGTCATCACAATGTTCCATGACCGTGTCATCAGAATGCTCCAGAATTCTTGTCATCACAATGTTCCATGACGGTGTCATCACAATGCTCCATAATTCTTGTCATCACAATGTTCCATGACCGTGTCATCACAATGCTCCATGGCCCTTGTCATCACAATGCTCCAGAATTCTTGTCATCACAATGTTCCATGACCATGTCATCACAATTCTCCATGGCCCTTGTCATCACAATGCTCCAGAATTCTTGTCATCACAATGTTCCATGACCGTGTCATCACAATGCTCCATGGCCCTTTTCATCACAATGCTCCAGAATTCTTGTCATCACAATGTTCCATGACCGTGTCATCACAATGCTCCAGAATTCTTGTCATCACAATGTTCCATGACCATGTCATCACAATGCTCCATGGCCCTTGTCATCACAATGCTCCAGAATTCTTGTCATCACAATGTTCCATGACCGTGTCATCACAATGCTCCATAATTCTTGTCATCACAATGTTCCATGACCGTGTCATCACAATGCTACATGACCCTGGTCATCACAGTTCTCCATGACCTTTGTCATCACAATGCTCTATATAGTTTTTCATGACAATTCTAAATGACCACTTTAATCATTTTGCTTGCTGACCATTTTCATCACATTCCTCTATTGTCATTACAATTCCCCATGTCCCCATTCTTCACAATGCTCCATGATGCCTGTCATCACAATGCTCAATGGCTTTTGTTATCACAATGCTCCAGGACCAGTTTCATCACAATACTCCATCCCCCTTGTCATCACGGTGCACAATGAAACCTCTCATTACAATGCTCCATGACACTTGTCATCACAATGCTCCATGGCCCTTGTCTTCACAATGCTCCAGAATTCTTGTCATCACCATGTTCCATGACCACGTCATCACAATTCTCCATGGCCCTTGTCATCACAATGCTCCATGGCCCTTGTCATCACAATGCGCCAGAATTATTGTCATCACAATGTTCCATGACCGTGTCATCACAATGCTCCATGGCCCTTGTCATCACAATGCTCCAGAATTCTTGTCATCACAATGTTCCATGACCGTGTCATCACAATGCTCCATAATTCTTGTCATCACAATGTTCCATGACCGTGTCATCACAATGCTCCAGAATTCTTGTCATCACAATGTTCCATGACCGTGTCATCACAATGCTCCATAATTCTTGTCATCACAATATTCCATGACCGTGTCATCACAATGCTCCAGAATTCTTGTCATCACAATGTTCCATGACCATGACATCACAATGCACCATGACACTTGTCACCACAATGCTCCAGAATTCTTGTCATCACAATGTTCCATGACCGTGTCATCACAATGCTACATGGCCCTTGTCATCACAATGCTCCAGAATTCTTGTCATCACAATGTTCCATGACCGTGTCATCACAATATTCCCTGACCATGTCATCACAATGCTCCAGAATTCTTGTCATCACAATGCTCCAGAATTCTTGTCATCACAATGCTCCAGAATTCTTGTCATCACAATGTTCCAGAATTCTTGTCATCACAATATTCCATGACCGTGTCATCACAATGCTCCAGAATTCTTGTCATCACAATGCTCCAGAATTCTTGTCATCACAATGTTCCATGACCGTGTCATCACAATGCTCCATGGCCCTGGTCATCACAATGCTCCAGATTGCTTGTCATCACAAAGTTCCATGACCGTGTCATGACAATGCACCATGGCCCTTGTCATCACGATGCTCCAGAATTCTTGTCATCACAATGTTCCATGACCGTGTCATCACAATGCTCCATAATTCTTGTCATCACAATGTTCCATGACCGTGTCATCACAATGCTCCAGAATTCTTGTCATCACAATGTTCCATGACCATGTCATCACAATGCTCCATGGCCCTTGTCATCACAATGCTCCAGAATTCTTGTCATCACAATGTTCCATGACCGTGTCATCATAATGCTCCATAATTCTTGTCATCACTATGTTCCATGACCGTGTCATCACAATGCTCCATGGCCCTTGTCATCACAATGCTCCAGAATTCTTGTCATCACAATGTTCCATGACCATGTCATCACAATTCTCCATGGCCCTTGTCATCACAATGCTCCAGAATTCTTGTCATCACAATGTTCCATGACCGTGTCATCACAATGCTCCATGGCACTTTTCATCACAATGCTCCAGAATTCTTGTCATCACAATGTTCCATGACCGTGTCATCACAATGCTCCAGAATTCTTGTCATCACAATGTTCCATGACCATGTCATCACAATGCTCCATGGCCCTTGTCATCACAATGCTCCAGAATTCTTGTCATCACAATGTTCCATGACCGTGTCATCACAATGCTCCATAATTCTTGTCATCACAATGTTCCATGACCGTGTCATCACAATGCTACATGACCCTGGTCATCACAGTTCTCCATGACCTTTGTCATCACAATGCTCTATATAGTTTTTCATGACAATTCTAAATGACCACTTTAATCATTTTGCTTGCTGACCATTTTCATCACATTTCTCTATTGTCATTACAATTCCCCATGTCCCCATTCTTCACAATGCTCCATGATGCCTGTCATCACAATGCTCAATGGCTTTTGTTATCACAATGCTCCAGGACCAGTTTCATCACAATACTCCATCCCCCTTGTCATCACGGTGCACAATGAAACCTCTCATTACAATGCTCCATGACACTTGTCATCACATTGCTCCATGGCCCTTGTCTTCACAATGCTCCAGAATTCTTGTCATCACCATGTTCCATGACCACGTCATCACAATTCTCCATGGCCCTTGTCATCACAATGCTCCATGGCCCTTGTCATCACAATGCGCCAGAATTCTTGTCATCACAATGTTCCATGACCGTGTCATCACAATGCTCCATGGCCCTTGTCATCACAATGCTCCAGAATTCTTGTCATCACAATGTTCCATGACCGTGTCATCACAATGCTCCATAATTCTTGTCATCACAATGTTCCATGACCGTGTCATCACAATGCTCCAGAATTCTTGTCATCACAATGTTCCATGACCGTGTCATCACAATGCTCCATAATTCTTGTCATCACAATGTTCCATGACCGTGTCATCACAATGCTCCAGAATTCTTGTCATCACAATGTTCCATGACCATGTCATCACAATGCACCATGACCCTTGTCACCACAATGCTCCAGAATTCTTGTCATCACAATGTTCCATGACCGTGTCATCACAATGCTACATGGCCCTTGTCATCACAATGCTCCAGAATTCTTGTCATCACAATGTTCCATGACCGTGTCATCACAATATTCCCTGACCATGTCATCACAATGCTCCAGAATTCTTGTCATCACAATGCTCCTGAATTCTTGTCATCACAATATTCCATGACCGTGTCATCACAATGCTCCAGAATTCTTGTCATCACAATGCTCCAGAATTCTTGTCATCACAATGTTCCATGACCGTGTCATCACAATGCTCCATGGCCCTGGTCATCACAATGCTCCAGATTGCTTGTCATCACAAAGTTCCATGACCGTGTCATGACAATGCACCATGGCCCTTGTCATCACGATGCTCCAGAATTCTTGTCATCACAATGTTCCATGACCGTGTTATCACAATGCTCCATAATTCTTGTCATCACAATGTTCCATGACCGTGTCATCACAATGCTCCAGAATTCTTGTCATCACAATGTTCCATGACCATGTCATCACAATGCTCCATGGCCCTTGTCATCACAATGCTCCAGAATTCTTGTCATCACAATGTTCCATGACCGTGTCATCATAATGCTCCATAATTCTTCTCATCACAATGTTCCATGACCGTGTCATCACAATGCTACATGACCCTGGTCATCACATTTCTCCATGACCTTTGTCATCACAATGCTCTATATAGTTTTTCATGACAATTCTAAATGACCACTTTAATCATTTTGCTTGCTGACCATTTTCATCACATTTCTCTATTGTCATTACAATTCCCCATGTCCCCATTCTTCACAATGCTCCATGATGCCTGTCATCACAATGCTCAATGGCTTTTGTTATCACAATGCTCCAGGACCAGTTTCATCACAATACTCCATCCCCCTTGTCATCACGGTGCACAATGAAACCTCTCATTACAATGCTCCATGACACTTGTCATCACAATGCTCCATGGCCCTTGTCTTCACAATGCTCCAGAATTCTTGTCATCACCATGTTCCATGACCATGTCATCACAATTCTCCATGGCCCTTGTCATCACAATGCTCCATGGCCCTTGTCATCACAATGCTCCAGAATTCTTGTCATCACAATGTTCCATGACCGTGTCATCACAATGCTCCATGGCCCTTGTCATCACAATGCTCCATAATTCTTGTCATCACAATGTTCCATGACCGTGGCATCACAATGCTCCAGAATTCTTGTCATCACAATGTTCCATGACCATGTCATCACAATGCACCATGACCCTTGTCACCACAATGCTCCAGAATTCTTGTCATCACAAAGTTCCATGACCGTGTCATCACAATGCTACATGGCCCTTGTCATCACAATGCTCCAGAATTCTTGTCATCACAATGTTCCATGACCGTGTCATCAGAATGCTCCAGAATTCTTGTCATCACAATGTTCCATGACCGTGTCATCACAATGCTCCATAATTCTTGTCATCACAATGTTCCATGACCGTTT